>NW_027449274.1:0-28354 GCF_964194025.1 Convolutriloba macropyga
TATCTGAGGCTATTATTAGCCTTCTCTTGGTTTTTACAATTCCAAAAATTTGAATTGTATTTGGGTGCTGTCTTTTTACGACTTGAATATGAGTATTGGTTGAGCATCTTCTTTTTCTTTAATTTTTCGGAGTGTATTTAAAACAGGATGTAAAGGTCAATGCCGCACGTAAAAACTAAGGGTTTAGGTCAAATGGCTGAACAGATTCACGAGAAGAGAGAGAGTGCTTTTTGTTCATATGGCGTTTTTGGAGAGCGACAAAAGATGTGAAAAAAATTTTGGCTAAGCGTGCGAAATATTTTGATCACGTACGGGCTTTTACGAAGCGGTTTTATAGTTTTAACTATGCTTTTTTTTAGGTTAAATCGTTTTTTGTAAACCAAAGTTACAATTTACTATAAGTTTGGGAACATTTCTGACCATCTCAATCATGTATGAAAGTTTTCATATGCAATCTTGGCTGTTTTTGTGGTTTCGCCGTTTTAGACGCTTTTTAGCGGTTTCTGTCCTGTTTCCCCTTTTTCATGTTTTCAGCAATTGGGGGTTACATTTTTGGTAGAAATTAGTTTCTACGTTGGTTTTTTGTGGCACTGAAATAGTCTAATTTTAAAGATTTTTTATTTTTTTAAACTATTTGTTTTTGCTCGATTTTTCTCATTTTTAGAGATGTATCTTTGGTTATATTTCACCCATTGTTAGTGAATTTTGAACTAAATTAAAATATACCATAGAATTTAAAATATACAGTGCTCGTGGAGTAGCAACTTGTACAAAATTTTTCTTGAAAGTATTTCATAAATTGTTTTTTTTCCCTGATATTTTTTTTTACTCCACTTGCTGTTTCAAATGGGAAAGTATAATGAATATAGTAGTTTTATCAGTTAGAGGTTGGCTGCTGTAGTTTGTTTTCTACTTCGTGTCGATTCCGGTGTCGTCCGGTTATGTTTAAGGTCTGTTGACACTTATTTTTTGAGGTCAAATTGTAGTGATGATTTTTGTCACGCCGAAGCTGGAAGTGGAATGAAGCGAGTGGTTTTGCGGCGTAAAAGTTTTTTGTTCGATTAACAATGTAGAGTGAGACTTGTCGCTCTTAGTTGAGCGAGTTTTTTTGTTCATTCCTGTGATATAGTTTTTGGTCACACGTGACTTACTCAGTCTCAAAAATGACTTCCTCACTCTGAAAATGACTTTTTTAACTTCAATTCAAAGAGATAAGGTCAAGTGAGTGCGTGTCACTTTGAATGAAGGATTTTTGAGCGCAGCTATTAGAAGCAATGGCAGCAATATTTTAAACACTTTCTTTAAAGATAACATCACAGCATTTAATAAAACGAAGTCTCTTTTTAAGGTCTGTTTCTTTTACTATCGTTTTTGAGACTGCACATCTACAAAGCTATTGCGGCTTTTTTTCTGGCAATCTGTCAGCTATGTTAATATATTATGATTCAACTGATGCTTTTCTTATATGCTCATATATATGAGAATTAGATTTAACAAATATGTCTTTTATAAGGTATTTTAAATTGAACAGAAAGAAAATCAGTTAAAGCGTGTGCAGAACTCTAAATGGCGCGGGTAACTTATTGCACTTCTCGACGCTTCTAAATAGCAGAGATTTGTTGCTCCATTTTTTTCTTTTCAAATATGAGCTGTTTAGTTCTTAGGTTATGGTTAACATGTAACCGGTTAACAAAACGCTTGAAATTCTCATAGGAGTACATCTATTACTTCATTATTTTGGGAATAATATCAGTCACTTTATTTCAGTAAACACGTCTGTGGAACAAGTATTGTATCGATTGCTCCACGAGCTTTTAATGAGCAGGCCATTCACGTCACTGTGGCTGCAAATAACAACCGTCTGAAACGTGAAATTGAACGTTGGCGAAAATTCTATTCACCCGAAGAAAGGACGATCATTGTATTCAGAAATTCGTCAGATCAAACGCCCCGCCGCCCCTTTCCCGTAAATCATGTTACAGACGAAGAATGTTTCTTCGCGTGTCCATCCATGGAGTTAAATGCATCAGAGTTTTCCGGCTTTGAGCAGGACCACGTCTTGATCATCTTCTTAGACCAAATTTGCCCCAGCGATTCGGGTATTAAAGTTTTCAAACAGTTTGCAAACGAAGTCATTTAATGGTGATTTAAACTATGCTTAGCGTTTCAACTCGAATTGGCGTGGGTAATTTATTGCACTTTTCAACGCTTTCAATTATCCGAGATTTTGTACTCCTCTTTTTCCTCTTTTTTCTTTTCATATTTGAGCTGTTTTGTTCTGAGGTTCTGCTTCACATATAGGCGGTTAACAAAACGCTAGAAGTTCTCCGGTAAACTTGCACCTGTAAACACTTGCACATGTAAACTTGAAAGATTAAAAAATTCAACAATCGAAATGCCGCTTTTAAGTTAAACCGCTTTTTTGGTTAGAACACCGTTAAGGTCAAACTGCCGTTATGGTCAAATTTGTTTGAAACGTTACAACATAGCAAACAGAAAATCACCTATCAAATTATCAGCTCTCTAGCTCTTCTTGATTTTAGGAACACCTGTATAAAAAATTGTTCACTTACACCACAAAACGCTAAGCTAACAGGTTTTGACGCTCAGGGATGTGTTTAGTGAGCTAGTCATGCGTAAGTATGAGACAACATCATCAGTTTCAAAATTATGGGCAGTTTTTATGAGGTTTTTTCTTAGAACTCTGGATTTATATCGGCTCATGTTCTCTTTTCCGTCTAATTCTAATAATAATGAACATCTGATTGGCAGCATCGAGGGATCTTCTCCAAAAAAGTCCAAATAAATGGCTCGTTGCCTTGAAATAGAGACGTAATTTGTCCGAGATCAATTTCATGGTTGTGCTCGTTTTCTTTGTTAATATTTGGTAAATTGTGGACTGCTACCTTAATTGTGGGCTTGTATCTTAATTGTAAGATTATAAAAATAAGTTTATATTTAGAATATTTTGGTATTGTGTTTATTGGAATTGGGTATTTTGGATTATTGGGTGTTTGGAATTATGTATTCTGTCATTGGGTAATTCGGCATTGTGTATATTGTCCTTACACTCTCTTTCATACCATAATCTGTTGTACTGCTGACTTGAATAAGCCATAGTCCAAATTTTTGCTTCGACTATAAGCTGGGGAGTTAAAGAATACTTAATTTAATCAAATTTGTTTTTGCCGTTATTTTTTTCTTTGCGTGTTGGCTTTTGGATTTAAAAATTTACGAACCATTGAACGTGGTTCTGCTGACACGACAATGTCTGTATCCTGTGCTTGATAATATTTAGGCGTACTATTTAGTGTTTGGTAAGATAGAGTGGAATTGGTATACGATAAGTGGCGACTCTTTAATTGCTCTCAAACGAAGATTGCAGCAATTGTAATTGTATTGTTAATAACCGCCGTCATTCTCTCAAACGGCTATTATTTAGGTGCTCTCCTTTTTTATAATTCGCTTTACCTTTTGATCACGTTTTTTTTTCGTTTTACATAAGTCCCGATTTTCAAGTTTGACTTCTGGATTACTTCACTCGCTTTTTCAATTGAATGGATTTTAAATTCTTTCATGCATTGAGTTACGCAATATAGTGAATACGGTCAAAGTCAATAGAGCAAAATCAAAGAAACGGGATGAATTGATAAAGACCGGTCATTAAATCATTGAGAATTAGGTTATCAAAGTTCATTAGAGTGTTTGCTAGCTGATATCGGTATTAAATTTTTTAGCTTTCAGTTTAGAAGTTTAATTAAATATAGTTTTAGAATCTAACTGAAACTGGACGTCAAATTAGAACACTTTTTGAAACTAAAAAAACCAGAAAAAAATCAATTTGTCTTTTTTTCTGTTTAAATCCCGATGTGCAGCAAGCGCGTCAACAGCGGCTTTTTTCCGACAATCTGCCTTCTATGTTGGTCTTTTTATGCAATTTTTTGCTTGGCTGGTTTTTCATCTGATCCACTTTTCGTCCTCAAAAACGGGATAAACAGTTAATACCCAGAGGGCATTAGGGGCTCTTAAAAAGCCTTACGCCTAACCAGTATCTAAGAATGCGATACATCAAAACTGTTTTTAGGAGACAATTTCATTGTGTTAAGGGCGCTTCTTAATCTTAAAAACTTGACCCCCACTCACCCCCCCCCCCCCTCGCACTCCCCCACATTGCTTGACCCCTTTCCACTGCGCTGCTCCCCACTCCGCCCCTCCCCCTATGCTACCATCTCTCCGAAGCTCTGTAGTACCGAAGCCAACCGCTCGCTGGTCGTTTGAGCGCAATTCAACCGACGTAAGTTGGTAATTTTTAGACATTTCAAGATCTTTTTGGACAATTGTTTGCTAATTAGCTGGCAACTATCAACAGATTGATTATAAGACGGTTGATATTGTGTCCCGGGTCGGGGAATTTTTGCTCGAGGAAAATAGTTAGGATCAACAGTAACAAGCGTTGAAAAATCATCGCATTTTTTTACAATTTCATGTAATATTCAGTAAAACTTCTGAAATTCTGTAAGATCAGCGCTTTGAAACGCATAATTATGTAAGATCAACGCTAGAAAATGCTGATTTTTTTCGTATTCAACTCATTTAGCAACTTATATGTTTTTGCTTTTGTTTTACCTCTAACACCTCGGCTCTGGTTATAATTATGTTGTCGTGCAACAGGTGCTCAAGATGGTGATCAAAAACCGTGGCCAGGTGTCCGTTTCGGCCTACTCCTTCTCAATGCCTCAACTCGAGCGAAAAAGTCACTCCATTTTCTTGTCACTACCGATAAAGAAAGACACGAATTACTAAAACTTGTTAACAACGATGATAATCATTTGATAGTGGCCAGTTCTCTTGATCTCAGAAACAAAAAGGATGATGAGAATTTGATTTTGCACAATTTCTGCGGACAGCACGCTGAAGATATTGTTCGCGTTGCTGTACACAGAGAAGACATTGACCTTTTATATCGATATTTCGAACAGAAATTCAACAAAAATAACGTTTATGAACTAATTAAGATGTTCACCAAACTCGTAATGCCAGGACTTATTGGGCGGGAAAAAAGTAAAGAGTTTCAAGACCAGCTTACAAAGTTTCTCAAGTATTACCGAATTGATCGTGATTTGAACCAATTTGAATATGAAGGAATGCAAAATTGGTATGCGTCCGCTTACAATCGAGGACTGTTGCGAATTATTGATTGGCGTATGAGCCGTGGTGAACCCCGGGGTCTGCCAGACATGATCCAGCCTCTGGTTGATGATATTTTATATTCAGCGTGCTACAATGGATCCGAGGAGGTGATCGAACATGCTCTCACCAATGGATGCCGATTTTTCAGAAACGGTAGCAATGTTGACATCCGTAGAATGGTTGCAACTTTAATTTTTGATCGGCGATTTACAACGGAGCAATGCAGTGAAAAACAATCATTGCTTTCGCTTGTTACAATGACAAATAAAGATCCACAAGCGGCCAAAATTTTGTTGGGTTACTTACAGAAATACAATTTTGTCGACATGAACATTAAAGAAAGCCTTAAGCAGTCCTTTTTGTGGTCAATCGAATACTGTGCCTTCGAAATGTTGCACTCCCTAATTTGCGGAGATCACGAACCAGAAATGTTGACAGTATTTAAAGACACGTTACCGATCTCCGTTGAAAGAGGAACTTTGGTCCAATTTAAGGAAAAAGTGGAAAAATATGCCAATTTGAGTCAAGATCCGAAATGGAAACCAGAGTTAAAGCAAATTCATTGCTTCATCGTCAAACTTCGACAAAAGTTGGAAGGATAGCTTATCCTGGGAACCTTTTCTCTCAGTTAAAAATCTCCTTTATTCTCATATCTTTCTCTCTCTGGAATAATAATATTTAGCTTTCAATCAATGCTTTAGTTACATAAAATTGTTTGAAGCTCAGTTAGTGAGTTTATATTATTATGGAAAATGATGCTAGTTTTTGCTAATGGCATTTTTCAAAATTGCTTGCTGTTTTAAAGATTGACCAGAGAATGTGAAACAGGGAGGCTCGGTAATGTGTGTTTGCTAATAATATTCCAACCCCGTTCATTCTTATTTTGATTTAATCGTCTGTAGGAAGAGACAAAAAACTTTCAAAAAATGTGGTTCGGAAAATGGTGTTCGAGTGGAAGAAAAATCGTTATAAACTGAAATCATTGAACAAAAAATAAGTGGCGCATTAGAGTGCCGATGAGACCTGCCATTAAATAGATTACTAGACAAGAGAAACGGCAAATAGAAAAACAGCAAATATTAATTGCTATTAAAACTGAAGATCTATTCGTTAACATACTTAGTAACGAAGTGAAATTATCATCAGTTGAAACCTAAGCGAAACAAAAGTCCTTCTTGTCCTTCATTAGAAGGAAGATAGGACTTTTCCTTGATGAAACGAAGTAATAAGCCGACAGAAAGAATAACAAAAAGGGTAAAAGGAAATAGAAAGATTTTTTGCTTGCTCTACAAAAAAGAGGGTGGGACCTGTCATTGAGTAGATTATGTTACAAGTTGACAAAAGAGCAACAAAAAGTGCATATTTAAAAGTTAACCTATATTTTTTAAACAAATGTTTTCAATGTTTTGAGAGGCATTAGATTTCAGCTGAAAGTATTAGATAGGTTCTTTCCTACTTCGGTAGAAGATCAATTGGCTCTCTGAATAACGAGACTTAGGTCTCGTGACTATCAGAAGAATGAAGAATGCATGCCAAACTGAAGAATTAGTCAAAATTTTTTGGAAACATCCGCTGAAAGCCATATATACCATGACCTTATCTCTTAAGATAATATGTTCATCAAAAGTCATTTTAACATAAATGAGACTTGCCATTAACTAAACTTTTTTTGCGGTCTGATGAAATATTGCGTGTCGGTAATTGATATAAAAATAATCCTAAAAGTGCACAACTATCTTAATGAAGACAGCGCTTCTATACAATCTGAAGATTTCTTCGCTGTAAAATCCCACGATGAGACCAATTGAGCCTTGATATCCCTGCTTGTTTTTAAAAGCGTGTAATTCTGTCAAATCTTTGAGCAATACATGTTTTTGCGAGAAATCTTTACATATCAAATTCAATGAGTTAGCAAAACGCCTGCAATTATGTAATTTTTGAACCTTATCTTAGAAAGCGGAATTTATAATAGCACTCATCTGAGATGACTAAGTATATCGGACGAAACGTTTTTGACCGAAAAAATTTCAGCTGAATAGAAACCCAAAAATGTTATTCTATAATTGACTGGTTTTCTAATGATATTACTCACAACCCTCTAAGATGAATCATTCGATCCGCAATAACTAACCAAAGATTAAAAAATCAGAAATCTAGCTAAGCATGTAGTGCCTTCCCCCTCTAGGGTTGGGTTGGAACAATGAAATGTTTTAATTTTTTCAGTAAAAAGACAAAAACGTTTATAGAGTTTACAATTAACAAATACAATTTACTGTAATAAAATATTATAATAGCTATTAAAATTTACAATGCTGCTGTCGCAAAATACTAAAAATTGGGGCAATAGTATTCCAAGAGTATTTAATGAAATAGGTAAAAACGCTAGCTCCTACTTCACGAAAAAACGATAATGCTGGATAAAGAATGCTTTAAAGGTTGTTATAGGTAAAATAATGTAGCTACTGATTTTTTCAACTTTCTTTCTTCAGCTAAATTCATTCGAAAAATTCACAAATACCTCAGTTTTAAAAAGCATTCTTAGTTCTATTCTGAAAGAATACTGAATTTCGAGTTAGGTAAAAAGTAATTAGTAGAAACAATAATAAAGTAGTATGAACGTTAACAAATCAGATTTTGGTATTCAAAAACTAACATTTATTTCTGCAGCAAATTATCAAAATGAGGACGAAAGTAAACAGTGTAGATCATAGCTCGAGCAAAAAATTGAAAGAAACCTAAACGTACATCTCATCTTGCAAGCTATTTTATTTGTCTTGGTGTTTTTTGAATTTTGCAAGAGAAGCATATTCCTATCAAACTCTAAAAGTATTACTTTCCTAACAATATGCATCTGACTATTTTTCCAATCAGGACTTAAGTATCGAAATTTTCGGCAGTCATCACAACAAAGAATAGAAATCAGTTTCCAAAAGAATCGTCTCATGTTTTGGTTGTTGCACGAAAATGTATTTCAACATTTAGTCGATTCAATAGTAGCGTAAATATTGTTACGCAGCACTCTGTGTTTGTGTATCACGGCTAATCGTTAAATTTTAATGGATGAATTGAAATGTTTGAATTGGCCAACTACTATTGGACAAAATTTTCAAAAAGGAGGCTCGATAATGAGTGCGCACCAAACTCATTTACTTTTTTGATCATCTCTGTAAGTTTTCAAGTCTCGGGAATTTTTGGGAGTTTTTGAAGTGAATAACAATTTTAATGAAGTCAATGACTCAACAAAATATGCTGTTTAAGAAATTTTCAATATTTTGTTAATTTATGAAACCACATTTACTTGGAATAGAAGACTTGAGTTGTATTTTATTTAAAGCAGTGTTTGGCAACAACCTTGCGTACTTAAATAAAACATGAATGAATTCAAGATGTGTTAATTCTCAAAATTCAAACAATGAAATGGGCTTTGAAATTCTGTGAAAAAAGAAACTGGTCTATGCTGACACCTTTCGCCAGAAAAAGGTCACTTGTAAAACAAATTTTGACAAATTCCAGAATCAACTGTAAAAACAGGAACAAAATGATCAACATATTTGAACACTAACAACTTTAGGCGGAGTTAAATGGTGGAAATGCTTATGCAAAATTATCACAGACTAAAGCGGAATATGGAAGAGCTAATTGTAATCCACAATCAAGTAATTTGGGTTGGATAAAAAAGTATAGAAAACAGCGAAGTAGTATTGACCGTGTAGCGATATACTGGAAAAGTTACCCTTGCGACTCTTTAAGATTCTGCTATTTGGAGCCATTTTTGGATTAAAATACGAAGCCAGAAGGTATTCGGGGCTTAATAAAACTTTTGAGGCCTTATATACTAACTATTTTTGGGGTTGAGGCACACGATCAATGGATTTTTAAATAAAAGCAATGAAAACAATTTTTACGACGGATTGTGACAAGATTGTTGTCCGCTGTTTTTCAGCAGAAGGGGTCAAAATTTTATTTTGAACTCACTTTTATTCCAAAGTAAACAGCGCAAATAAAATTGGCGTCAGAATTGATTATGCATTGAACTGTTTGATTGAAATAAGTTGAGACAGAATTGAACAGAAAGTTGACAAAGTTTGTCACGGTTTTATTCAAAACTATGAGAGCAGTTCGCAAAAGTTCAACAGCAACTAACGTAGGCGCCAAGAATCTTGCTTGTTAACTGAAACAAAATAATTTAGATGAGACAACAGATTATATTTCAATAATATTTTTGTTATCTTTTTCAGGGTTTTCCATCAGTCTTGGTTGAAAGAAAAACTAACTTTCAGTACACATCCCCCCTGAGTTGGCTTAAAAACAAGAAGTCCTATGGAGCCTCCGGTTTCCTTTTCTAATTACCAGCCGGTTGTCTCAGATAGTTTTAAACAAGCACTCGCCAAAAATGGTATTGAATAGGTTTTAAGTAACAAAAAAATCCGTTTTGTTCAGATGAATGGCTAAAAACAAAGCCTTCAAATTTTTAAATTCTCGGTTTTTCTGGTTGCACTTCTACAGTTCTCGCAAATGAAGAACTTTGGTAAGTTATATACTGAACTTCTGTTTCAAACGAAGAAAAAGTTTTAGGACAGGTAGTGTGCCATATCAAAGTTCTACTGTCATCCAAGTAGCCAAAGCATTTGAAAAAACGGAACCAAGACAAAAGTTGATAGATAGCTAGATTCGGTTGAAAAAGCTAGAGTAATAATTCTTGCTGATTTACAGTCTACATATTAGTGGAAGTCTAGGGGGGTTACAATGTGATTCACTTAGAGCAACTCCTTGAGCCGAAAAAATGAAATAAGCGAAAATGAGACTAAAACCATGAGATATACTTTAATTGGTTTGTTTTTTTTTGGAGAAAGAGCTTTAGCCTGGTTTTCTTACCTATAGTACTCTGCTCTAAATCTCCTATAGTTGTTTGTTTCTAACTCTGCAGTAGCCGGTACCCAGCCCGGTTGAGAGAAGGAGGAGGAGAACACACCCAAAACATACTGGGAAAATTTCAATAGGTCATTTTTTCAACTTGGTTTGAGATATTTCCGACATTTGTTAGCTATTTTATCACTTCCTTTGCGCTCAAAGCCATCTCTGAAGAGACACACTTGCGTTCGAAATCGGTTCTGATCAGACTCAGTAGTGGTCGGTCGAAAGATTCTCTGATTGAAGAGTTTTGAGCGCAGGATTATCGTCTGTCTTGCGCTTGAACCGTTTATGATTAGACCCAGTTGCGCTCAAATCGCTTATGATCAGACTCAGGTGCGCTCAAACCGTTTATGATGAGACTCAAGTGCGCTACAAATTGGTTATGATCAGACTGAAGTGAGCTTGAATCTTCCTCTGATCAGACTCAAGTGCGCTCTTGCGCTCGAAATTGCCCTGTAATTTTGAGCGCACAATGGACATGCGTGCGCACGAAATGATTTGGACCAGGACAATTTAAAGCGCACACCTCGACCTGGGCAATTCCGATGGAAAATGGAAACAAGATCGTATTAAGCATAAAACTGACCAAAAACAAACAAAATACTGAATTAGCCAAAAAATTGGACGCAACGATCTCTCCTTCGCTCTAAAAATATCAAAATCTAATTCTAATTTTTCATTAATTGTTCTCGAGCGTTTTATCGAAGAAAAATCGATATAGGTAAATCTCTGATCAGATCTCCCGGACTCTGGACGGACTGGACTATCCCTGATCAGACTATACCCGGGCCGTAGAGCAGTTGTCTTACTCTGTCACTGGGTTCTGCTTTTATCACACCCCACACCCAACCCGAGGTGACCCAATTTGGTCTGATCAACTTTTGATTGGACCCTGCTCCTTAAACTGGGAAATGTTTATGGCCATTTTTATCGTATTTCCTGAGATCAGTTTTTTTTTTCATTTATACCGTGGAAAGAAATAGATCATTCTGCCTTATGAAGATTCAAATGATAGCTGAACATGCTAGTAAAACAATGTTCAGAAGACATAAATAAGCAACATAAATGTTTACAATATGTTATTTATCCTTGATTGTATTTGGTTTGTCAAATGTCTGAACGGTCATTATTCCGTGACATCAACAATGACATTTGGTTTCTAATTCTATTATTGCTACAGTTTTAAGTTTGTCTCACAAAATGATTTAATTTCTAATCAGTTATCAACAATAAGTTTCACTTTAGACCTGACATTTTAAAAGGCAATTTCAATTTTCAAAATTAAAAAAAAACTGATCCTGATTCAATTTTGGTTAGATTTTACAGACTTATTCATTAATCAGGAATCCTGTCTAGACATTTTGCGTAAATCATACATCAGTTATATTTTCTATTTGATGTAAGACAAGGAGGCTCGTTAATGTGCGTTTGCACATGAAGTTCAGACCCAAGCTGATCTATATTTTTGAACTAAGTTTTAAAAAATTGTTTCTTACCCAAACTACTAATTGAATTACATAATGCCATGCCTCATTACAGTAATCAAAAGATCTTCCAGTAAAAATACTAAGGGGAAAACAAATAAAATAAGCAAAATTAGAAAAATTAACGGCAAAACTCAATATCTAAATGTAAAGGCACCTTGTAAACAAAGTCAAAAAGCAATCAGATAAAACTTTAACTGCAAAAACTTTCTTTTACCTTAAGTATACAGCAGATGAGACTTTTCCTTAATAAGACTAGGTAACAAGTAAAAAGAAAAAATAATGAGACGATATTCAAAAATCTACCAACAATTTTTAAATCAAATAATTTCAAACGTCTTAAAAATCAATAGCTTTTAGCAGAACAGTTCTCGATTAACTTACTATAAAGTCATTACGATACTGACGGGACCTGTCTTTGGTTGCACTAAGCCATAGAAACGGACTAAAGATACAGAAAAGCTCAAGAAATAACAAACAACCTGCGAAAACACAAATCATTGAGGCTATTAAAATCATTAGCTATTATCTAAATGTTGTTTTTTTTATTTCAATTGTTATCTATACAAATTGAACCAAAATTATACTGAACGATTAAATATGTTCATTTGGGCCTCATTTCAATTGGGATCTGTTATTACGCGAACGTGGTAAAAGAAGAGAATGAAAACGCAAATATTGACCACTCACAGAAAATTTATGGAAACGCATATTTTCCAACAAGCAAAACATAAGATCAATAAAAAGTTTAATTTTTGCATTACAAGGAGTTGGATGGGACCTCTCAATGATGAAAATTAGTTAAAAGTTGATGAAAAGATCAACAAATCTATACAAAAAACAATACAAACAACAACAAAAAATAAAAAAGAATTTGAAAAAACGAATAATAACATGAACTTTAAGACTGTTCGCTATGAACTAACTGCATAGAGTAACATCATTCATTCAAAGAATAAAAAAAACAGCAAAAGCAGCGATTCCTAAAAAAATGAGACAGAAGTGTCGAAACCATTAATATAATGAACTTTTCCGTACAATCAATTCAATCTGTAACTAATTTTTTAAACAACAATAGGACTTCTCTTTCTTTAACTATAAGACTTCAAAAAATCAACAAATATGAACAAATTTTTTTGAAACCACGAAATCTTTGAGAAAAGCCGTAGTATCAACAACATTAAGTTCAATAGCTTTCAACAGAAGTCAATAAATACGCTATGTTATACCTCGATTGGACGAAAATGCTGTTTTTTGTTGACCAGACAGAAATACGACATCAGAAAAAGTCTTATGACTACAAAAACAATAACAAATACAGACAAAAACCAAAGTTTCATTAGAAAAGTGCGAAAAAAAGTCTCAAAGTTGTTCAATCCAAAAGCTATTCTCTGAAAACTTTAACCATGACTTTTTAAACTTCTTTTATGCCGATGGGAACTATTAATAATAGGATGAAGCGATAAGATTCCGAAAGAAAATAAAATTATGAAGAAATTATTCAAAAATTTAAAAAGTATATGGAAACTCGTCGCATTGAAGTCATAAAGCCAATAATTGAAGATGAAACAACTAACCAGATTAATTTTGGTTGCAGTACCATATACGGGGGTCCTGTCATTACTGAGACTCAATTAGAGTTCGCAAAAATAAGTTTAATATCGGCTAACATAAAAAAAATCAAAAAATTATTTTTTAATGTCTTAACAACCATTAGCTGTCAACTGAAAGCACTAGATAGGTCATTTAAAGCTCCTAAGGAAGAAAATTGCTCTCTTAGTCAACGTGTCTATGGCATATTCAAATATTCAGTAAAATCTCAAAAAGAAAATCAAAATTTAATTAAAAATTACGAACACTCAGTGTCGAAGCCAAAAAAAAATATGAGCGATTCCCTTGAAAGCTATTTTTCTGTTCATTGGCCATCATTTGAATGAAAATGAGGTTTGTGATTAACGAAACCTCGAAATGAAAGGTGAATTATCTCTTAGTGACTTAAAAATTAAAAAAAAAAGCATAAAAATTTTTCTAAAAAAACAGCTCTCTAATAGAATTCGGGGAATCAAGTTTGATAGTGAATTTTACTGGTAGACCAAGACTAGTCTTTTTAATTGCCTTTCGTCTATTAGGAACACCAAATTGATGCATTTTGTAGCGTGAAAGGTAATTTTGAATTAATTTTTTTATGGAAAAAATGTTAATTCGAACAAAAAATTACGCTAAAAGTGTACAAAAAAAATCAAATATCTTGTGTTCACATGAAACTTTAAACCTCGACCTTCACTCCTCGAAAAAACGAAATTCAAAACAATCTTTTTATTTTCGAATTCTACGCTGGACCACCTTTTTAATGATACCACTCACATTTCTCTACGATGAATATATTGATCGGCCAAAATTGTCTGAACAAAAAAAACCCATTTGAGTATATAGTTCCTCCCCCCACAAGTGGGGTCGGAACAAAAATGGACTTGTCTTTTAGTGGCATAAAAAAACACGACATTGTTCCATCTGTCAACAAAATAGATTTCAATATATCAACAATAAATTATGCGTTTTGGATAAATGATGTTTAAAAATGTCTACGGAATCATTGTCCCTTAACGGTGTTTTTCTGAAAACCATTTTACGAATCTAAGTAGACAACTAAAGTAAAAAACACATTCAAATGAACCAAATTCTGTTTCAATCTAACAAAAACTGCTGGAAAAAGATTTCAAAATTTTCAATCTCTTAAAATTTAGTTCCCCTTTTAGTTGAAATCAAAAAAGATTGTTTTGTTATGCTTCAATTTTTTTCTTACAAAATAGTTTTTTAGTATAGTAAAGCGTTCAACTCAATCGCAAAAAGTGGGGTCGGAACAAAAATAACAAGTTTTTTCTTTTTTACTAAAATCAAAATTACTACAATCTTATTTAAGGCGCCTCAAAAATCAGTTTATTTAACAGCACTGGAAATAAAAGCTACCAAAACTTAATGACCAGAGCAATTTTTAGTTGTAATTAATCAGTGTTAATTTATGCCGGTCGTTTATGACACTTACTAACCATTGCTGGGCTGTTGCGATCCATAGTTAGACTCATAAGGACAATTGAAGGACTAATAATTCTAATTTGGGAGTGAAAATGGTGTCCGGCGAGGATTATCTGGGTCTATTTCTGGCAGTCACTTACTCCTTCTGTCTGTGCACGTTTCTTCTCATTGCCAAATTAACCCCGGCTATACCCTATTTCGTGTTGGCATCCAGGGCTCTATTTCACATTTCGATCAGTGGTATATTTTTGAGTCTCTTTTGGAAACGGGACATTTGGATTGGAGTGTGGAGGAATTATAAATTGGTGTTTATCAGGTTTGTTCTAAGCTCCCCCAAGATGAGGTCCCAGACGGAAGCGAGTATAGCTAGACTGAAAATGAACGCACGAGGGGGGGAGGAGGGGGGGGGGGGCTAGTGCATTCAAAATTACATAGCCTGGAAACAGAGAAACGCACAAAAAGTCTGGACGTGAACGCATGAACGGTCTGAACATAAGCACTTTCCGTCTGGGACGGTCTGTACATACTTGCTTCCGTCTGGCACCTCAACATGGGCCGTTTCAGTTTGCAAATGAAGAAATTAATTTACAGCTAAACCTCTAGTAAAGATCAGAGCTCGTTAATAATGATTAAAAAATTCGTTTTCGGTACGTTCAGAATAATAACAAGTATTTTGAATTTAGTATTTGATTACAATCGTACCTAACGGATGCTGGGAGGAGGAGTTTTCCTGTTAGAGCACCGTTTTAGAGCTGATGAAGGATAGTCTTTTTAGTTGGTTAAGTGTTGATCTAATTTTTTTTGAACTTTTCACAAAAACAGATGATTTTCACAACAACTTTTCAAATTTGCTACATTTGAGTGGTTAATTCTTCATCTAGAAAAATCAAAAGCTATATTACTTACCCGTTTTTTCACTGAAAAAGCGAGGAAAAAGAATCTAATTTTGAGAACCTTTAATGAGAAGCACACTTTTTTTTTAGAAAATTATCCAATCACAACTTATATTGAGGTCTCAGATCGAAATGATCTTTGGAAAAAACTTTTGGCCGGACAATTTTCTAGAATTTCGCACGTACAAAGGGCTCCTAAGACTCCGCAATTTTGACTCAGGACGCCCCATCAGTTTGCGATCGATACGGATCTGGTGAGAAGAAAACCAATACGTTAATTTACCATTGGACCAAGTTATATAATCCTACTTAAAAAATGTCCACGGAATCATTGTCCCTTAACGCTGTTTTTCTGAAAACCATTTTACAACACACACTAGAGGGAAAGTAGACGACACACTAGAGGGAAAGAACACATTCAGATGGAACAAATTCTGTTTCGATCTGACAAAAATTGCTGGAAAAAGATTTCAAATTTTTCAATCTCCTAAAATTTAGTTCCTCTTTTAGTTAAAATCAAAAAAGATTGGTTTGTTATGCTTCAATGTTTTTCTGACAAAATCGTTTTTTAGTATTACAAAAATGTTTTTAAAATGGATATTTTTTTCTTTTTTTGTTCATTTCATTAACATTATCCGTATTTCTTCAAATTCTCATTGTTTTGACTAGGGAAAAGACCGACTCCGTTATTTTTTCTATTTTTGAAAACAGTTTCGTATAATTTGCTGTCATATTTCAAATTTCCTTCTCATTTTAAGTATTTTTTTCTATGGCAACCCATTTTTTTTAATATTTAAATTTTGGTCGCCTAAATTCAGCTTAATTTTTTTGCTCTCTAATTTATTCAAAGCACAATTTTTCCGCCTTTGCTACAGTAAAGTTTCTCTGTAACCTCTAATTTTGAAATTTTACACGATGGTTTTTTTGCACCCTAGATTCTTGACGCCAGGAATGGAAGAAAGGGTTTCTGCAAGTGAAGCAAACTTTTGAAAGCTTTAAAGTTATCACCGTGAATTTCCGGAAAACAAACTATTCAGTAGGAAGATTTTAAAACTTGTTTTTAATAATAAATTAGAAACGAACAATCCTGAAGCTTAAAAACAAGACTTAAAATTGGCCGAGGTTTTTAAAAAAAATGGGTTTGTGCATTTTAACATTTTCGAATCCACAGATTAATATAAAAACAAAGGCTTAAGCAAAAACTTTACTCAAAAAAATATTGGTTTTCCTTGTGTCAAGTTGTACGAATTATCTGGCTCTAATTTTTATTAATGGAAATTATTTTCTTTGCAATTATTCATAATTGGATGATATAAAAAGTGTGAATTTTATGTGAACAAAATGATATCTTACCGATTCTTGTGTTGTTCACATGAAGTTTTAACTCCACTGCGTTGACTCATTCCAGACTTATTTGGGTTGCACAAGTTGGGTTGCAGACCAACATTGGTCAAACACGGAGATGTTTAGACTGAAAAGTTAAAATTTTGAAACAGCAGTTACAATGGTATATATATACTATACCGATGGTATATATGCTATATATCCGATAAAGATGGTATCCTATATAGATGGTATATATCCCATGGTATATATCCTGTATATATCCTATGATATATCCTATATAGAAAATGGAAACTACTCGTTTAATTTGTCTTTTAATTTCATCAGTTAGAAAATGAAATCGCTAGCCAGCAAAGCGTTCAACTCAATCGCAAAAATCTATTGCTCTGTCTTCAGCGTTGTATTTCCTGCCTTTCATCTTTAAACCTTTTGTTTGCCGTTAAATAATAATTTTTTCGGGTCTTGCTTTTTTAATAATAAATTGTTCTCAGATATGTATAAAAAAGAATTAATTGATGAAACTATTTTACATACACACTTGAAAGGACATCGAAAAGCTTTTATACCAGGTTGAGTGATGCTTTTGGGAAGCAGTTTTCTTAGCTCGAGAATTTGTCATCAAAAACTAGAGCTATTGTTTTTTTACTTTCCAACAATTTCGTTAGGAACTCTTAGAGAGGATACAAAAAACCAGTTCCTTTAATTTTGGGTCTGTTTTTGTCTGTCAGACTTTGATTAGATTTTGATTTAAAAAAAATTGCGGTTTTTAGCTGAATGCTCTAAAATTGGTGAAAAAAATTTTAAAGCTAAAAACCGCACATCTTACGTCAGTCACTTGTAAAAAATATCATCACAAATACTTTTGTGGTGAGTTTTTGAAAAATTTGAGGATTTTAGTGGTGAAATTTAATCATTTTATGACAAAACATCAACCGGGTTTCCAGTATGCGCTGCTCACGATTGATCAGTGTTGACTGGGTTGGGGCTCATAAAACTGGATTATAATTTAACAAAAAATTTGAAAGTTTAGCTTCATTTAATTTTTTTTTCATTGTTTCCAATGATTCGAGGAATTACCATTTATCCATTGCACCAACTTTTAATATCTCGCATGCAACCAATGTACCAGAAAAACTTGATTTCAAATTGCATCATGGTTTCTTTTTCTATTTTTTGTTCCGTAGAATTTAATATGAAATTAACTCCAGCTCAGATACGGAATGATGAAGTCTTTTTTCATCTTTCGTTCTCTCAGTCAAAGTCAAATTTATTAAGTGAAATGCTGTATTACTGAGTTTATGAATGTTTGATACCTACAACAATGCAACAGGAAAGTTTCCTCATAATTTTCATGAATGACTTCATAAGTAAAGTTTTCTGCTTCAGATCCGCAATCAATGGCGTTACCATGGCAACCAAAGTGCTCTGTGTGAGATACATAACAGTTGCAGATCTCGCAATCATATCCCAGACCACACCTGTGTTTGTCTGTATAATTGCAGTTGTAGTCTTAGGAGAAAAAATCACACTCATTGACAGCTTCATCATAATCAGGCATTTTCCTTGCAAAAGGATTATGAAAATATCACCCAAAAAGAGGTCCTTAACTTAAAAATAGGCATTGTCCACGACGGACTTGGACGGGGGGGGGGGGGGGGGGTCCCGACCGAACAGACACCCTAGCCTATGTCAGACCGCGGGCCAAATCGAAATAATTAATAAAAATGAATGATATTGATTCATAAGTTTCCCCGCCCGGGCCGAGGAATTTTGCCAAATTTACGGAAGATCAGCGGTAGTTAGCGTTGACAAGTCGGAAAGTTCACTGCAATTTTCTTACATAATTTTGGTTGAATGCGTTGAATTTAGCGTAGATCTTACATATTTTGCGTTGAATTTAGCGTAGATCTTACATATTTTGGGTTGAATTTAGCGTAGATCTTACATTCTTTGCGTTTAAATTAGCGTAGATCTTACATATTTTGGGTTGAATTTAGCGGAGATCTTACATTTTTTGCGTTGAAATTAGCGTAGATCTTACATATTTTGCGTTGAATTTAACGTAGATCTTACATATTTTGCGTCGAATTTAGCATTGCTTTTGCAAAAAAATTCAACGCTGAAACTCTGGGTATGGGACTCGATCCACTGACCTGCTGTCTACTTGTTGCCTCTTCTACCACTGTGCCTCAGAACCTTGATTTTCTTAGGATCCGTACTATTTACAAATCGGACTGTAACATCAATTTCATATAATTTTGGCGTTTCTAAGCGTGGATCTTACAAGATTTTGCGTTGAATTCAGCTTAGATCTTTTTCGATTTTTGTTCAAGTTTTGCTCTAATTTTTTGTCTGTTCAACTCTTTCAGCACTTTTTCTTGCACACAACCGGTTTCTGATTTTTCGAAAAAAAATCACAAAAAATCCCCACCCCCACGTACCCCCCCCCCCCCCCCCCCCTCACCACACGTACCCCCCAACACGTACCCCAACCTACCCCCCCAACCCCCAACTCACACCCCCCTCGCAATGTACCCCCCCCCCACACACTGCCCCTCCCTCGAACCACCACACCACCACCACCACCACCACCACCCTCGTAACCCCCCCGCCCCACATGTACACTAAATTCAACGCAAAATATCTAAAATTGGCGTTGGATGCGTTGATTACTTGTAAGATCTAAGCTAATTTCATCGCAAATTATGTAAGATCTAAGCTTAATTCAACGCAAAATATGTAAGATCAACGCTAAAATCAACGCAAAATATGTAAGATTGACGTTGAGTGAGTTGAATTTAATTAAGATTTACGATCAAGCGTTGATTTTACATAAATTCAACGCATTCAACGCCAATCTTACAAAATTTTGCGTTTTTTAGCGTTGACACCTCGGCCCGAGCGAGTAGTTTGATATTTTATTACTCACTGATATTCAAATTAGATCTTTCACATGTTCGTTGCCTTTGGCTCCGTATTAAGTTTTTATGGAGAAAATTAGGACAATTAATTATATTTTTGGAAAAATTGTTTTGCAAAATTATCAATTTTATCATTCCAACATTTTAAGTTAAAATATGCGATTGCATATGCAAAGCCTTTAAGATAAATAGAAAATCATCATATCAAATGTTGTTGAAACGGAAACTGAAAAAAAGACTTTATTAGAACGTACTTTTTAAATCAAGTGATCACCCTTAAAACAAATCACTCAAGAGGATCCTATATTGAGTGCATATTCAACCTCAAATGATTTCTTCCGAATCAAACATTAAAAAAAGAATTGCTCCAAGAACACATAAACAGTACTCTCATTGTTTCCCGAATTCATATAAAAAGGAAGATTTTTCCTATGTACCTTCAGCCCACCCATGTATCCGGCAACTAAAATTTATGAATTTCTGAAAAATCAGCAACGTTTGGTTTGTCGGGATAAAGGAAACTTTTTTACAGACACATTGACCTGTCATGCATATGGAAACTCAATTTCCGAATTGAGAACTTCGCAATCAAAAATTTTGCGAAAAAGCAGAAAGCATATATTTTTATGTTTTCAAATATTCGAAAAAAAACTTGTGAGTTGACTTAAATTTTGATATAAGTTTTCAAATTTTACATAGTTTGTTTTGCAAAAAAATTTTTTTTCTTGCAACGAAATGAACTTTTTTGCTATGCTTGAAAGCAACCAAGCCAATCACAAAAACTTATGATTAAGCACAAGTCATATGCCACAATTAGCCTGTAATGTTACGGATACATAGCTATACTAAATCTAGGTCCAATGAAAGGTCTGTTCGTTGTGACGTTTTTCTTATTTAGAGTCCTTTTAGTTTAAGAAACACTGAAAATTAAATGATCTGAAAACTGCCAAGCTAAAAAGCTCTCTGCTACTCATTGGGTTGATTGGTGGACAATTCCTTTAAAAAACAGTAATATTTTCATTAAAAATTTAAAATATTGTTTTTTTTGGCATATTGCGCCTTGGACTCGATAGAAACCATTGAGTTGAACAATTCTTATATGTAGTTATAGAGATTAACAAAAATGATCTTTTTTGCTGGAGAAAATGCTACAACAAAAGCAGCAAAATTTTAGCAACAAACTCATGAATTTAAAGATTTTGCAATTTTGTACCCAGGCAGATTCCGCAGCCAAAAGATTTGTGTGCTTAGACATTTTATGTTTACAGGTAACTTAGTATCAAAATTCCTTGACAATAACCAATCTGTCTTTGCTGCCCACCAGAACGAATTGTTATTTTTTCAACTCATATTTTTTTTAAAAAAACTTGTGGAAAAAAGTTCAAATTGTTGACTAGAAAACAATGAAAACCAATTTTATGTCATTGATTACAGTAAACTTTATCGTTATTAAGACAGGATGAGACGAAACCTCGATATTTGGTGTGAGAAAACAATTACAAACAACAAAAATTTATTAGAATTTGTTGAAATTACAAATTAATTCCTTGTTTTGCACCTCAGAGACATTTAAAACAATTCGTTGAACACAGCACATCATCTAATACATCTGAGCATACGCATATGAAACTGACAAACAGCTTTGGTTGATTTAATTTTTGTGCCAGTGTTTCCTTTTTTTATAATGAAATTACAGGTTGGATTTCTTTCTGGATTTCGACTTTGCTCTGCAACGCTATGACTGTCTTTATCAGTGACGTGGTGTAAAAAATAGACAAAGATTTGGCCCAGCGGGCATTAATTGCTCTTAGAACTTTTCAGCACACTGGTCTCCAAGTTAGCCGTTCACAGAAACTGTTTTGGTGAACTATATTTATTGTGTGAAAGGAGATTCTTAGAGGTCATTCCCCCCACAACAACCACACGCTCCACATCTGCCCCATCACTTCAACCCTCCCCCTCCCCCAAAATTCCCACTTCTGCACACCCAAATTCCCCCTCCCCCAAATTCCCAACTTCTTTTCCTATGTACCTTCAGCCCACCCATGTATCCGGCAACTAAAATTTATGAATTTCTGAAAAATCAGCAACGTTTGGTTTGTCGGGATAAAGGAAACTTTTTTACAGACACATTGACCTGTCATGCATATGGAAACTCAATTTCCGAATTGAGAACTTCGCAATCAAAAATTTTGCGAAAAAGCAGAAAGCATATGTTTTTATGTTTTCAAATTTTCGAAAGAAAACATGTGAGTTGACTTAAATTTTGATATAAGTTTTCAAATTTTACATAGTTTGTTTTGCAAAAAAATTCTTTTTCTTGCAACGAAATGAACTTTTTTGCTATGCATGAAAGCAACCAAGCCAATCACAAAAACTTATGATTAAGCACAAGTCATATGCCACAATTAGAGTGTAATGTTACGGATACATAGCTATACTAAATCTGAGAGGTCCAATGAAAGGTCTGTTCGTTGTGACGTTTTTCTTATATAGAGTCCTTTTAGTTTAAAAAAGACTGAAAATTAAATGATCTGAAAACTGCCAAGCTAAAAAGCTCTCTGCTACTCATTGGGTTGATTGGTGGACAATTCCTTTAAAAAACAGTAATATTTTCATTAAAAATTTAAAATATTGTTTTTTTTGGCATATTGCGCCTTGGACTCGATAGAAACCATTGAGTTGATCAATTCTCATATGTAGTTATAGAGATTAACAAAAATGATCTTTTTTGCTGGAGAAAATGCTACAACAAAAGCAGCAAAATTTTAGCAACAAACTCATGAATTTAAAGATTTTGCAATTTTGTACCCAGGCAGATTCCGCAGCCAAAAGATTTGTGTGCTTAGACATTTTATGTTTACAGGTAACTTAGTATCAAAATTCCTTGACAATAACCAATCTGTCTTTGCTGCCCACCAGAACGAATTGTTATTTTTTCAACTCATATTTTTTTAAAAAAAACTTGTGGAAAAAAGTTCAAATTGTTGACTAGAAAACAATGAAAACCAATTTTATGTCGTTGATTACAGTAAACTTTATCGTTATTAAGACAGGATGAGACGAAAACTCGATATTTGGTTTGAGAAAACAATTACAAACAACAAAATTTTATTAGAATTTGTTGAAATTACAAATTAATTCCTTGTTTTGCACCTCAGAGACATTTAAAACATTTCGTTGAACACAGCGCATCATCTAATACATCTGAGCATACGCATATGAAACTGACAAACAGCTTTGGTTGATTTAATTTTTGTGCCAGTGTTTCCTTTTTTTTATAATGAAATTACAGGTTGGATTTCTTTCTGGATTTCGACTTTGCTCTGCAACGCTATGACTGTCTTTATCAGTGGTGTAAAAAATAGAGAAGGAATTGGCCCAGCGGGCATTAATTGCTCTTAGAACTTTTCAGCACACTGGTCTCCAAGTTAGCGGTTCACAGAAACTGTTTTGGTGAACTATATTTATGGTGTGAAAGGAGATTCTTAGAGGTCATTCCCCCCACAACAACCACACGCTCCACATCTGCCCCCATCACTTCAACCCTCCCCCTCCCCCAAACTCCCACTTCTGCACATTGTTCAGCCCGTAAGGGCCCTGCGCAGCCAAAGACCCGCCTCCCACCGTTGCCACCTCACCCACCAGTGCAACCCCCCCCCCCCCCCCCCCTCGCCGCTGCGCGCACCACACGCCCCTTCAATTAAACTAAAGCTACCCTCACTAAACCGTGGGTAACTACTGACAAAGCAAACCGTTCGCCGGTCGTTTGAGAGCTGTTCCCCCGACGTTGGTCGGTTATGTTTTTAGTAGCAGCTCAAAGCAATCATTTTAATTTCTGAAAACATTTATAGCGAGGTATTAAATCAATTTAAGTGTTCTGGCAACAATAAAAAAATATCCACAGACAAAATTTCAATAGGTGATTTTTTTTATTCAGTTCGATTTAGATACGATCTTTAATAATACTTTAAGAAGGTTACTTTTAAAACCAAAATTTGAAAAGCAGAAATTTTTGAAACATTATCTAAAACTTTGATTATTTTTTTGGCTTCTTTATTATTTTATTGATTTTAATGATCAAAAACTCCAAAACGAAATCTGCGAAAACTGTGTGGTTTTACATCTGGCATTTATAAGTAAAACAATCCGTTCCGTTTTTTATGATTTCTCTGATTTCAGATAAAAATTTGATGCTCAGTAATTTCTAAAAAGCAAGCAATATTGTTTTCATCAAGCAGAAAAAGAAGCAATCTCCTACCAGTTTTCCTGAATTGCAAAACATAATATCTTAGAGAATTAAACCATGCGGTTTGTTGATGTAATGTGAAAATGGAATATTCGTTTTTTTTTTCAATTAGGTATTTGCTTGAATATCAACATCACACAGTTTTCAATTTTTTTCAAACTATTTAATTGATGATTGAACAGCTGAAAATCACAGAATTTTGTCACTGAATGGTTTTATTACAAACTTTTGCGAGCCTTCATCCCGAGGTTGATTTTTGTAAAACATTAATTATGAAAAACTTCAGTGAACTATTAATTGTCACGGAACGTTTTTCTGGCATGAAAAGCGCAATAGTCATGAACAAAAACCACAGATCGAATGAGTTTTTTGTTCCTGAAGATCTCAGAACTGTTTAATTAGTTGAAGTTCCCTCCAGTGTTAAAATCATTTTTTATATGTCGGAATTAGATAAAATAAAAAGATGTTGTTCTAAATTGCGAAAATCACTATTTTTAATTTGAAAATTGGATCTATTTTGTTTTGCCCCCCCCCCGTGTTTTTTACGACCCCCAGTTACGATTTATATGTTGTTATATAGCACATTACCATGTAAAAAAATAGCACGTGATCCTGGGTTGCGTAAAAGATATAAGCCCACTAAGCGGGGGTGGGGGTATAAAGAGAATAAATCCTGAAAATCTTGTCGCAGAGTACTAACTTCTTACCAAATACGATAGCCTTAGATGCCCTAAAACTTTCTCAGCATAAAGTTGGGAACACTAGCCACTACTATGATAAGATGCGCTGAAAGTGCAGCTCTACTTTAATGTGCTAAAAGTACAAAAAGAATGTGCCGAAAATTTTTATTGTTCAGACCGCACTTTAGTGGGAGGGAGGCCCCATATATTCAAATGTCTCTTTTGTTGAGTCAAATTTTGCCGATCGATATCTTCATCGTAGAGGATTGTGAGTGGTATCATTAGAAAACTTGTCAAGCAATGACAGTTTTCTGAAAATGACATTTTTGCGCTTTTTCGCTAACTTAAACAGATATATAAAAAAAGCGCGTAGTTTATTTTTGATATATTAAGATTTTTGTTCGAGTTCGATAAAAATTTCCCATTTTTTATAGAAAAGAACTGTTTAACAGCCGGTCAGCGATAGCAAGACCAGTTTTGTTGTCATCGCTTTTTTGCAACGAGAAAAATATTCTGATTGTATTTTGGGGCTGTCCTTTTTGAAACTTTTTTTTGAATTTTTTCATCCCAATTAGAAGAAAGTGCTTTTTCAAATAAAAGTTCAATTAATATGAACTTCCTTTATGTTTCAAAAAGGTTCAGTAAGTTAATTTTGCGTTTTTTGATTGAATCGCAATGTTTTTTTGGCTCCAACAAATTGTTTTTATATATTTTTTTCCTAATTCTTGAGTTTTGCCAGGATTTGCTGTTCTTTTTGGGTCTTATGATTGAGCCTAACTCATCATTTATTTTTGTTCTAAGGATTTTTTGGCCAAATTTGTTGTTTTTGTAACATTTGGAGCATTTTTCGTTCTAATTGATAATCAGAAACAGTATGACCAGTTTTGGTCTAGTTGTAGATTTCTATAGTTCGAAGGTTAATCGGATTGTAAGGGGGCGCTGCATTAAAGTTTTTGAATTATCATTGCTTTTTAAAGTTTTTTTCAGTTGGTTGCAGACCAGAATGATTTTAATTCAAACCTTAATTTTTAAAAAGTCAAATTTACGTGCAAAGGGAGGCCAATAAACGCACTTAATTTTTTGAGTGCACAGCATATGGTTTCTTGGTTTAAACGAGATTTGTATAAAATTCGTCTCGAACTTTTGATTTCTGCCGGTAGTCAGTGTTAATGAGTAGTCTATCGACTTAGCCTCACCACCTCACCAATGACATGTGCAATTAGCTTCCTTAGCAGGAACAAGTTAAACTATTTACCATTCTTAAGTTGAAAGCTTACGGTTGCAATACTTTAAGCTTTAAAAGAAAGTGTTTTCAAAAATAATGGTAACTTGAGATTTGACAAAATCAATTTTTTACAGTAACTTGTTACCGTAGTCCCAGCAAAAAAAGACATCGAAGGTGAATCATAATGTAGTTTTCATTGCTGTTTTTTCATTAAATAATGGTTTTTTATCGCTGATACTACAAGTTTCATTATTTTTTTCTTTGTTGATGTTTTCCAATTTTTTAGGTTCTTTTGTTGTCTTGTCCGATCAAGAAATTATTAGCACAATATTGACAACTCGCATATGAGTTTTGAGGGCGCTGAAATCAGGCGCAGTTCATTAGATTGAATGTTTTTAGAGAATAGATTATGATCTCATATGCTGTTGCCTCGCAAAACTGATGTGACTTTTTGATTTTTTCTTGTATGTGCACTACAGGCCTGTATTTGCATCTGATGCGATTTTGACTTTTTCATTAAGTAGTTTAAGAACAAGTAGACAGACATCGGGTTTTTGTCATAAGTAATGCTTGTTGTTTTTTTTGATTTTGTTGTTTGTCGTGTCACTTATTCTCCTTAACGTCAGGTATCATCGGCCCTCTAATAAGTCATTGTTTCATTTGTAAACTGGTTAGAGCTTAACGCAATTTTTTAAATGGATACACCAATAATTTTCGAATAATAAGTAATTTTTTGAAAGTCTTCTATCTCTTCCTCATTTGGTGGTCAATTAAGTAAAAAAACTGGTTCAGCGGGGTTGGAGCATTATGTGCAAATGCACATTGGTGTGCTCCTTTGTTTTAATTTAAAATGTCTGCTAAAATTAAGCCATGCGCTAATAAATACTCATTTTCGAAGTGTTGAAATTGTGTAAGGAATGTACTGAAATATGTGCTAAATTTCTGTAAAAATTGAGCAGGTTGAATGAATCAGTGTTTGTATGGTATGTTTAATTTTCGGTTTCTACTGGCTGAAGCCCGTTTTATATTGTATTCCGATTTAATTATAATTATTCAAAAGATTGAGAGAATTGGAAAAATAATTATCTAGTTATAACTTGAATAAGAGGTCTTGAAAGCGCATTTTTTTAGAGTTCAAATGTCCTAAGCTCCTAATATTATTAGCCGAGACATGGTCTTATAAACATATTTCAACTTTAAAATTTTGATAGAGAATGCTTGCTCAAATCAATCGTGAAAAAGTTGCTTCTCGGGAGTCGTTTGTGTGATGCAACCGAGATGGCTGTTCGGCTCGGGAAACGAGAACCTTCTCGGATTAGCATCCGATTCTAAACCAGCCGCCAACTCTTACTCCAACACCTCCCCCAATGTGGCCATAGCTTCCTGTGTGATGTTGTTCATTGCTTTCATGAATGCAGTGACCTCTGTGCTTCTGAAGAAATTGGCGGATGAGAAAGTTCACCCTTCGGCTATTATTTTGATGAGCGGCTGCTCAGTTTTGGGTAAATATTCAGCTGGTTTTTGGTCAGATTCTTATACTAAAATTTCCAGAAATATTGGGCTAATGTTAGAAAAATAAGGACACTTTCATGATATTGCCAAATAATTTTGTTGAAAAAAGGTATCGTTTACAAGAGACTATATAGGCATGTTTATGATACATGGCAACTAAACCCAAAGCCAAAAAACCCAACGATACAAAATGCTTAAGGTGTTAAAATACCCAAAGTGCACCAAAATACCCAATAAGCCAATATTCATCATTGTGCCAAAATACCCAATTTAATAGTTTCCCTCAATAACCCAATTCCAATGTAGCGGTTGGTATAGTCGGTATGAGCGCGTGTGTGAAATTTAGACGTTTTTTTTTTAAAAATCAAACTTGAGCGGATAATTTGGTCTGAAGATCGGTTGCAAATGTGTCAGATCAAGTCCTAAATGACCCTGAGGCATGAACAATTTCACCAGTCTTACATGTAAGTTTTGATAAACATACTATATTAAACATTTTTCAAAATTTTTTAGTGAATAGTATTTCTGGTAATTTTATCAATATTTGTCGCGTTTTCCGGACGTATTTTGGACGGTTTTTGACCTCATTTATACTTGGATTCAGATCGCCAGGTGTAAAAAGTGACATGATCATAGCTCTGAATCAGTAATGAAATGAGACTTGTAATTAGACTTGTCAGTACTGAAATATTGCGCATTTTTGGGTATTTTTGCACATTTAATAATTTTGACAATTGGTATTTTGTCCTGAAATCGTAAAATCAATCCCGGAAAAATCCAAGAGGTGGAGTAAGAACTCTATGATGTGGTAAGGTAATCATGTTTTTCTCGACGAGAAATCATCAAAAGTTAAAACTACAGTAAAAACCCAAAACAAAACCCAGATACATTAATGCACCCACTCCATTT
>NW_027449275.1:0-4000 GCF_964194025.1 Convolutriloba macropyga
GCAAAGATGGAGAAGTCTCTGCCGAGGAGCTGCTGGCGATGCTCGAGCCGCTTGGGAGCTCCGTTGAGGACTCGGTATGGACTTTGAGACAGCATTACAGACAGCACACCACAATCATACGCCATGAACGGACAGACATGCATGTGGCTCTGTCTTTGTATTTCTGCCGAGATTCTGCCGTTTTTCTATCTTGTGTTGATCGCAAGCCGTAGCCTCTGCCCTGGTCCCCTGGTCCCCTTCCTTTTCCCCATACCGTCTCTTCGATTCCACGGCGCTCCTGAATGTTTCAGCCAATATTCAGCGCTGAACCCCAAGGTGAACACCGGTGCCTGCGGCAGGGGGACCTGGGGCTGTCGGAACTTTTCAGCCGTCTGCTGGAAGACCTCAAGGCCGAGCCAGAGGCTGCAGCTGCCCTCCTTGCCGACAAGGCTGGCAGCCAAGGACCGCATCCCAAGATGGGATGTCGACCAGATTGTTTCTGTGGCATCAAAGCTTGAGGTAAACGGGACACGCCCACATGTCCTATCGGTTGCTCTGCCTGTAGCGGCGGACACGTTGCCGTAGCGTGCATAGCTGTTGGCAATCAATGGCAGATTGTATGTCTGGCGTGTTGCGCAGCGATATGGCAGTGGATTGTGTTATCAGGCGGTAGCGACCTGCTGAGCCCTACGGGATGACACTCCCCGCCCCCTGCCCCTACTGCCATTGCAGCCTGAGCTGATGGCGATGCCGGTGGCCAAGCCCCACCTGACGGCTATGCTTGGCCTGGGCCGGTCGGGCGTCACCATGGACGCGACCCAACTGAAAACCGAATTAAAGGCTTGCCGTGATGCCCACAAGCAGGTGCTGTTTCTCCTCTCCCTCTCTCCCTCTCCCTCTCCCTCTCTCCCTCTCCCTCTCCCTCTCTCCCTCTCCCTCTCCCGCTCCCTCTCCCTCTCTCCCTCTCTCTCCTCTCTCTCTTCTCTCTCTCTCTCTCTCCCTCCCTCCCTCCCTCTCTCCTTCTCTCTCCTCTTTCCTGTTCCCTTTCCGCATGGATGCACAGGACACCTCACTGTCCTTCCTGACTACTTTGTCACCTGTGTCGAATTACGGATTGCCCTGCCTCTGGCCGCTAACCCACATAATGCGCGTAATCTGCTTTCCTGCCTGCAGGCCAAGGCGGTGTTCCGCCAGCTGGAAGGCACCCCGGATGACCGGCAAACCGGCCTTCAACGAGGCATGGAATACGCAGGCCCCGCCAGCGACATACTGAAGACAATGGGGGAGCAGATGCGGGAGAAGAACGGCACCAAGGCCTTCCAGGTCAGCCTCCAGCCACGTTCCAATCCGCAATCACCCAGCGATGCCCAAGCTGTGGCTGTCCTGAATCCCAGCCCCTCCCTCGGGAGTTCATCCTTGAGTCTCAGACTCTCCGACTTGCCATGGAATTGCAGGGATATGACAAGGATGGGAGTGGCCGGCTTGAGCAAAACGAGCTCTGCAAGGTTGCCAGGGAGCTAAACCTTGCAGTCTCTGGGGAGGAGCTGCGCTTCTTCCTTGCCTTCACTTTGCTGTCCGATTCCACGAGGTGCGTGAGCTGTCCACTTCGGGACGGACAGACCATCGCCCCTCCCCTCTCTTATCTTCCCCCAGACTCCTCAGCTTCCAAATAGTCTCGACCCCAAGAACCCCCCCCCCCCCCCCCCCCCCCCCGGCCCGAACGATCAACGGTCGCCTCGGCCGCATCTCCTGGCAGCCAGGGCCACCTCACCTTTATGGAAGTCTGACTGCGTCACCGATAGGACCCCCCCCCCCCCTCTCTCTCTTCCCCCGGCCCTCTTCCTGCCTATCGTATCTTACCTCTGCTCGCTTTCCTCCCCACCCTGTCTCCTCAAGTTGGAATGAGCTTTCAACTTGCAGGGTCTGGACTACCCACGCCCAACTCTATTCGCCGCTGCCCCCACCCATCTCGCCACCTACCCATGTAGCAAGCACGGGGGCCGGTCTGCACGTGCTCTGGCAGCAGAGCCCCCGACCGCGATAAGTGTATAGGGCCGGCCTTGTGACTACTCTGTCGCGGCTGAATTCCCACATGCTGCTGTAGAGATGGAGCGCTGTCCCTCGAGGAAACCCAAGCGATGCTAGAGCCATTCATGGGACTTCCTGGCGACCCTGCCATCGTCGCAGACTCAGGCAAAGCCGACAATGAGACAAGTCCTGACGGCGGCATCGACGAGAGCGCGCCTGTGCCGGCAAACCACGGTGCTCCACCGGCCGTACCTAACGCCACAGCCAAACAGCCGTTACCAGAGGCCACCACGCAACCTCAAGACCCCTCAGAGCCGGCAGCTGCGCCGGACGGCGGCCCCCATGGGACCAGCTTGGCCGAAGCCTGAGGGAAACGCAGGCGACATCGGAGCTCCTACCAACAATGTGGAGCCCGGTTCAACAGGAACCGAGCCAGGACCTGGTGTTCGGCCTGAAGAGCAGCAGCGGCAGCAGCCGCAGCCCCAGCAGCAGCAGCAGCCGCAGCCACAACATCAGGAGCCACAGCAAAAGCAAAGTGAAGGTAGCGCGCCTGCAGCGCCTCACGTTGGTAACGGAGCCGCATCAGGGAGTGATTTCGCCGCAGGCAGTGAGGAGCGCCACACCACGGCGGCGCACGAACCTGCCACGCCGGTCGCTGCCCCCGCCATGGCGAAGCCGGAACATGTGCCTGGCCCACAGCCAACGCTTAAAGCCGCCCCAGGTATCTGATTGAATTCCACCTGGCTCCGAGCCTACACAGTATCTGCTCCTCCGGCGGCAAGGCTCAGCATGGCCATTCTAGATTGCAGCCTGCACGACAAACGATGCATGTTTGCAGACGAGACCCGCGGCTGGAAATTGATACTGCAATGACAAACTCTCAGCCACACCGCATTTCGCATCAACACCATTCATGTGGGGCTTTGAATGCACCGTTCACCTCTCCGTCTACTGAGGGCTGCTGAGGACACTTCTCGTGTTGAAGATGGAGAGCTGGTCCTCAACACCACGGCCTGGAATCGGAGATCATTCTGCCTTACACAGAGTTTATTAAATTTGGCAAAGTCATTTATTTCCCACTGAAAAGGGCAGAGACAGATATGGCCCAGCACTTGAGGGGTCCTCGTCAGCCCTACGAGGGGCAGCCGTGCTATGTTGCCCACGTCCCTCAAGCCTCCGCCAGTCCCTCCTGACCTCCACCCAGCGGAGCATCTCGAGTTCCGCAACGTGCCCTGAAAGTGAAACAATCAAATCCCAGAGCCTCACACTCGGTCTCCATTCCTTTGATAACAACCAAATCCTGCTGGTCTGTTGCTGGTGGGGAATGGAGGAAGCTGGGGAGTGCTATTCCGCTCATGCCCGGTACCACGGCCGGCCCTTGTTCAGGGACTCCTCGGGGAAGCCCTGCCTCATCCTCCTCCAGCGCTGGACGCTGCTTGGTCAAGGGCATGCTGCCACTGCTGGTTTTGCAGCGGCTCCATCAGCTTGGGGTTCTTCCGTATTGTGACCGCTGTGGAGCGATACGCTTTCAAGCCATCCGCTTTCATGATTGGGTAAGATGGCACCATGATCTCCACGGGCCGGCCATCATCCCCGGCGGCTATGAACGACTTGCTGGGCCCTGTCTTTGTCGTCGCAGGATGGGGAGGCAAGAAACTCCTCTGCCCACCGCTGCCTGCAGTTGAGCCGGACGGCACCAACCGCTGCATCATACCCCGGCCGACATCCCCGAGAACCTGGACAGCCTTACCAACGCCTGTTGGACCCTGCTGAAGTGTGCGGTTATCTTCAGAGATCCGCGCCCTCCTTCTGCCATAAGTATGGCTCTTGCCACCTCTCTCGGCGGTCTTCTGCGGAGTCGCTTGAAGCACTTTCTGGCCCACCGTGAGGAGGCCGGCAACGCCTTGGGGAACGGTCAAGGAAGGGGCTGATGATGAAATCATGCCTGTGGCGGCTGGAATTCCCTCGTTGTCCTCCCATGGGTCTGTCATGC
>NW_027449276.1:0-25724 GCF_964194025.1 Convolutriloba macropyga
AAGAGACCGAAAGGTCTGTCTGGTCCTCCTAGAGAGGCCAAGAGAAAGTACGAGAAGCTAACTAAAGCTTGATCAGGCCTTCAGCAAGCACGACCGAGCTGTACCGGAGCTAACACTAAGACCGAGGGGTCTTAGAGAGCCCTCTAGCAGGGCGAATAGATCTAGATCGAGCCTTGGGAAAGCTAGATCGAGCAGGACTGAAGCTAAACGATAGACCGAGAGGTCTGTCTGGTCCTCCTAGAGAGGCCAAGAGAAAGTACGAGAAGCTAACTAAAGCTTGATCGGGCCTTCAGCAAGCACGACCGAGCTGTACCGGAGCTAACACTAAGACCGAGGGGTCTTAGAGAGCCCTCTAGCAGGGCGAATAGAGCTAGATCGAGCCTTGGGAAAGCTAGATCAAGCAGGGACTGAAGCTAAACGATAGACCGAGAGGTCTGTCTGGTCCTCCTATAGAGGCCAAGAGAAAGTACGAGAATCTAACTAAAGCTTGATCGGGCCTTCAGCAAGCACGACCGAGCTGTACCGGAGCTAACACTAAGACCGAGGGGTCTTAGAGAGCCCTCTAGCAGGGCGAATAGAGCTAGATCGAGCCTTGGGAAAGCTAGATCGAGCAGGACTGAAGCTAAACGATAGACCGAGAGGTCTGTCTGGTCCTCCTAGAGAGGCCAAGAGGAAGTACGAGAAGCTAACTAAAGCTTGATCGCGCCTTCAGCAAGCACGATTGAGCAAGACCGGAGCTAACACTAAGACCGAAGTGTCTTAGAGAGCCCTCTAGTGGGGCGAATAGAGCTAGATCGAGCCTTGGGAAAGCTAGATCGAGTAAGATTGAAGCTGAAAGAGTGTCAGAGGAGCAAATGAACCTCCAAAAAGTGAAAATCAAATTTTAGAAAAAAACACAAGTTAAATACTGCATGGACAGTAATTCTATGTGTGGGGCATTATTAGGGAGAGGTGTCTTGTCAAAATATGGCTGGACTAAAGACCTCAACCCGGATAGGGTGGAAGGCCCTATGATTGGTCTGTTACTAATCGGTGACCGATAAAGACCTGACCAAGGCCTGTAGTAAGCTTGGTTAGGCATTACAGAAGATAACACTAAGACCGAGGGGTCTTAGAGAGCCCTCTAGCGGGGCGAATAGAGCTTGATCAAGCCTTGGGCAAGCTAGATCGAGCAGGACTGAAGCTAAACGATAGACCGAGAGGTCTGTCTGGTCCTCCTAGAGAGGCCAAGAGAAAGTACGAGAATCTAACTAAAGCTGGGTCGGGCCTTCAGCAAGCACGACCGAGCAGTACCGGAGCTAACACTAAGACCGAGGGGTCTTAGAGAGCCCTCTAGTGGGGCGAATAGAGCTAGATCGAGCCTTGGGAAAGCTAGATCGAGCAGGACTGAAGCTAAACGATAAACCGAAAGGTCTGACGGGTCCTCATAAGAGGCATGGAGAAAGATCTGATACTAAAGTACCTCTCGGAAGTAATAAAATATGCCTGATGAAGCCGGGTATGATGTTTGTTGTTTGATGGCATTCATCGATTAGGTCTGGTGGATTCCCCATTACTCCGAGTGGTACTAGTAGAGGCTCCTACAGGGGTGAGCAAAGCGAGATCAAGCCTTAGGCAAGCTAGATCGAGCAGAACTGAAGCTGAAAAGCAAAATAAATGACAGGTCTGTCCAAATCAATAAACTTGAAATCCAGTGTGGTCACCACGGGTCACGAGGTGAATTCCTAGCGATTGTCTGCTGAACGTATAGGAAGGCCCGAAACGAACGATAATTTCATTGCACAGTGGAGATACTATACGTTCAGGAGTAGCATACATCGGGTTTGATCTATGATCATGTCTGGTCTCCGAGGATCCACCGGGTTACCAACTGGCACCGCTGTACTGGGTGTAAAACTGGGCCACCTGAAGTCCCGGGTGTAAAACTAGGTGCCTCTGTGCCAAAGTAGCGGCTTGCGTAGTGCATTATGCCTCCGGCTTGCGAAATGGTTATAAGCAATAACAACAGGACGCCGCGGGGTGTTCACTTAAAGGAGTAACGTTCTCTCAAGGGAGGGGATCTAAAAATCTTGATAAAACATTTATTCTATGCAAAATTTGTGCGCAAATTTTGCAAAGTAAAAAGCTGCACTGTAGCAAATTCTATGTGTGTAGCATTATTAGGGAAGTGTTGTTTGATGGCACCTCTCTACTTGATGCACCAAAGAACTACCTTGATGGCTCATGACCGCTGGTAATCTGTCGTCGCTAGTAGTTCGGAACTGAGAACAAATATGTTCGCAAATTACAACAATTATACAGCATATTGCTGAATAAAGCAGAACCGAATAATACTCAGTGACTTTACACCAAGACTGACTAATGTCTGGATTGTATCGTCCTACTCGAGTAAGGCGAAGAAAAGCTAGAAAGATACGCTTTTCACAAAGCAGGCTTAATGCATGCAAACCAAGGAGGAAGGAGTGATGCCCCTCCTTATAATAAGCAGAACCAAATAAAGAACAGACAGCATCATCTGTACAGTGACCAAGAAGAGGTGAAACTTCTGTATGTGAAAGGCAATTTGAGCGAGATTTATTAGCAGACTAGTATTATGTTGTTTCTAGTAGGCGAAAGCCGAAACATCAACATGTGAAAATCTGATATTAAATCCTCAATCATTTTCCCTAGTATTATACAGCTATGAGTAACCTTAATTGGACACGGCAATTATTGCTGACCGGTGAAACTTTCGCATGGGAAAGACACACACACTTCTTGACAAAGCAATAAGTATTATGCTGTTTCTAGTACGCGAAAGCAGAAACATCAGCATGTGAAAGTTGTGAAGTTGAAGAATTTTTGTGTTGAGTACGATGTTGTTACTAGTAACCATGTCGACAGCTGAGAACTGTTCTCTAACCAATAGAAGGTGAAACTTCTGTATGTGAAAAGGCAATTTGAGCGAGATTTCTTAGCAGACTAGTATTATGTTGTTTCTAGTAGGCGAAAGCCGAAACATCAACATGTGAAAATCTGATATTAAATCCTCAATCATTTTCCCTAGTATTATACAGCTACTAGTAGCCGTAATTGGTCAGGGAAACATTGTTGACCGGTGAAACTTCACATGGGAAAGACACACAAATTACTTGACAAAACAATAAGTATTATGCTGTTTCTAGTATGCGAAAGCAGAAACATCAGCATGTGAAAGTTGTGAAGTTGAAAGTTTTTGTGTTGAGTACGGTGTTGTTACTAGTAACCATGTCGACAGCTGGAAAGCTGTTCTCTAACCAATAAAAGGTAAAACTTCTGTATCTGAAGAGGCGGCGTGATTGAGATTTTTAACAGACTAGTATTATGTTGTTTCTAGTAGGCGAGAGCCGAAACATCGACATGTGAACATCTGGTTTTTAAATCATGAGTCAATTCTCCCTAGTATGATACAGTTGTTAGCCGGTATTGGTAACAGTAGAACAGAGATTTGGAGGGCAAAACCTGCTCATGGGAAATGCTCACAGAGCGCTATCTACCAGTACACATAGTATTATGCTGTTTCTAGTACGCGCGAGCCGAAACATCAGCATGTGAAATGTGTAATCGTGGGTAACTCTAAGTGTGTAGAGTACTGTGTAGTAACTAGTAGCCATGCCAAAGCATGCATTGAAACTCTTCGTGATTTAAAAAGCTCAAAGCAAGATTGACGAGGCCGCAAGGCTATGTCTTTCTAAATTCGAACAAATCGAAAGATTGTTCAAAGTACAATTAAACTGATTGATCCTGTCAGTTGCCATATGCTTGTCTGAAAGACTAAGCCATGCATGTGCAAGCGAAGCTTGAAAAAGTGGAACCGCGAATGGCTCATTAAATCAGTTACTATCTATTAGTTGATTTGCAAGCTAAATGAATAACTGCGGTAACCCTGCAGCTAATGCATGCTGATTGTCCGACACTGTCGGAGACTTTTACAAGACTACACCGGGTGATTTGCTAAGTACAGACACATCCCGTGATGAGTCCTAGTAACTGAAAGATCCCAGATAGCTTCGGCTTGGGGACGGAACTTCCGAATTTCTGACCTATCAACCTATGATGGTAGTGTAACGGACTACCATGGTTGTGACGGGTAACGGGGAATCAGGGTTCGATTCCGGAGAGGGAGCCTTAGAAACGGCTACCACATCCAAGGAAGGCAGCAGGCACGCAAATTACCCACTCTCCGCACGAGGAGGTAGTGACTAGAAATAATGATATGAACCTTTATGGTTTGTAATCAGAATGGAATGGACTTAAAAGCTCCATTGATGAACGAGTAGAGGGGCAAGTCTGGTGCCAGCAGCCGCGGTAATACCAGCCTCTACAAGCGTATGCAATAGTTGCTGCGTTTAAAAAGCTCATAGTTGGATCTGTTTGAGTAGAACGGCAACATGGTCTTCAGTTAAATCTGTTGACTCGTTCCGCTCATCCTTCGCATCGAAGAAATAGTTTGCACTTAAATGTGACGAACTGTGGAAACGGTGTTTTCACCCTGAGAAAATTAGAGTGTTCAAAGCATCCTTTGGGATCGAATAATAAAGCATGGAATAATGGAGAATGACCCGCTACTCGATTGATGCCGGTTGGCTGAGTGCGGTAATGATTGAAAGGAACAGACGGGGGCATTTGTATTGCTACGTTAGAGGTGAAATTCTTGGATCGTGGCAAGACAAACTACTGCGAAAGCATTTGCCAAGAATGTTTTCATTAATCAAGAACGAAAGTCAGAGTATTGAAGAGGATTAGATACCCTCGTAATTCTGACCATAAACTATACCAACCTACAATTTGTCAAAGTCGATCTTGACTTGGCAAGAGATTAACCGGGAAACCAAAGTTTATTGGTTCCGGGGGAAGTATGGTTGCAAAATCGAAACTTAAAGGAATTGACGGAAGGGCACCACCAGGAGTGGAGCCTGCGGCTTAATTTGACTCAACACGGGAAAACTCACCCGGTCCAGACATCTTAAGGATTGACAGATTGAATATCTTTCATGATTATATGGGCGGTGGTGCATGGCCGTTCTTAGTTAGTGGAGTGATCTGTCTGGTTAATTCCGATAACGAACGAGATCTTCTCCATCTAAATAATGAAATTCACTATATGTGAATTCAAACACTTCTTAGAGGAACTATGCGGAATTAAATACCGCAGATGAAGTGAGGCTATAACAGGTCTGTGATGCCCTTAGATGTTCTGGACTGCACGCGCGCTACACTGTGTACTTTTAGATTGAGTACTCAGCCCTTGGTCCGAAATGGACTGGGCAATCAGAGAAAAGTACAGCGCTTCAAGGGGATCGTCTGTTGTAACTTGCAGACGTGAACCAGGAATTCCTGGTACTTATGAGTCAACAACTCATAGGGATTACGTCCCTGCCCTTTGTACACACCGCCCGTCGCTACTACTGATTGGATAGTTAAGCAAGAATTGCAAATTCCTACTGTTGGGACTTCGGTCTCCGGCAACGGGATGAAGCGGATCGAGCTTAATTGTCTAGAGGAAGTAAAAGTCGTAACAAGGTTTCCGTAGGGGAACCTGCGGAAGGATCAGTGATTGATTCCTTCGGGCATGGCTGCTGGTAGAGGCCATGTCTGTAGTGCGCATGACGCTCTGTCGCTAGAGATTGCTTGGCAACCAATCTCGAATTATGTATCGAGCTCAAAAACTACTTGTGTGGATACATAGTTCAGCAGTCATGGCAAGGACTGCTTAAAGGGAGACTAGTTAGCAAAAGCAGCCTAGCAGAAACTTCATTTTGAAATAGAGAGGTACCTTTTTTATTGGTTATTTACTCAAACTCCGCGGTTATCTTGTCTCTTGATGGTTAATTAATGAGTCCGAGGAAACAAAAAAACAAAAAAACCCTACCGACAGACAGCTTGGAACTAATTTTTTGCTTAGGTTGTAAAAATGAAACAAAATTTAAAAAAGTTAAATTTATAAAGCAAGGTTAAGAACAAACAAAAAACTATTTATAACAAACATCTAAATAAAAACTTAAGACACAAAATTCAGTTTTAAGTCATTGTTTTAAGTTTTATAAATGTACCCATTCAAAACTGCTTCTCCATCAGCATCTTCTTTAACAACTATTTGTGTTGTCTGGACAAGTGGAAAAGCTGGTAATCCCCTTTTAGAGCTGCTATTGTCGCAAGAAGATCCTGCGTGGAGAGGTCGCAGGTTTCCTGCGAGGAGCAGTCGCAGGTTTTTGTATCTCCTCGTCAATACTTCTGGAGACTCCCAACCGGGGTGGAGTTGGGCAGCTATCCCCTATAAAAGCTGTTATTGTCACAAGAAGCCCATGCGCGGAGCAGTCGCAGGTTTTTGTATCTCCTCGTCAATACTTCTTGAGACTCCCAACCGGGGTGGAGTTGGGCAGCTATCCCCTTTAGAGCTGTTATTGTCACAAGATGCTCCTGCGCGGAGCAGTCGCAGGTTGTTGTATCTCCTCGGCAATACTTATTGAGACTCCCAACCGGGATGGAGTTGGGCAGCTATCCCCTTTAGAGCTGTTATTGTCACAAGAAGCTCCTGCGCGGAGCAGTCGCAGGTTTTTGTATCTCCTCGTCAACACTTCTTGAGACTCCCAACCGGGGTGGAGTTGGGCAGCTATCCCCTATAAAAGCTGTTATTGTCACAAGAAGATCCTGCGCGGAGCAGTCGCAGGTTTTTGTATCTCCTCGTCAATACTTCTTGAGACTCCCAACCGGGGTGGAGTTGGGCAGCTATCCCCTTTAGAGCTGTTATTGTCACAAGAAGCTCCTGCGCGGAGCAGTCGCAGGTTGTTGTATCTCCTCGGCAATACTTCTTGAGACTCCCAACCGGGGTGGAGTTGGGCAGCTATCCCCTTTAGAGCTGTTATTGTCACAAGAAGCTCCTGCGCGGAGCAGTCGCAGGTTTTTGTATCTCCTCGTCAATACTTCTTGAGACTCCCAACCGGGGTGGAGTTGGGCAGCATCGCCAACTTTTTTAGCGCTTACTGGACAAGCGTTGTTTCTTTGCAAGCGGCTCTTCCTCTGCTTCAAAATCGATATATGGACATCTTGAGAGCGGCTTTTCTTTTGGAGCTGCATCAAAATCAATTATTTCTTCCTCATTGGACTCAATTTGAGAAGTTTTCCAGAACCCAGGATCAGGTGGTGAAAAGGTTTCTTCAATCTCACTATCCAGTTTTTCAGCTAAATCTCTGGTGATTTCACATTCACTGATCTCAATATAGGACTTTAGAGGTTTTTCCAATGGCTGTTTCCGCTTGTGACTAATTTTGTAGTGTCCATACGCGTATGAGCTTATACCGTCACTCAGATAATAACGCTTATCGTCAAATGCGCTCAAAGCAACTTTGTTAGACTCTGTTATGCTGAGTGCGTGTTTGTCACTAGTTATAGATGTTACCAGTTTTCTCAATGGTGATTTTGATTTGAGCACATCTTTGAACTTATCATGATGAAGTGTTTTCTTCACATGCTTGCTTAAACCCTTGGCACTTTGTTTGACCTTCTGCAAAGTTTTCACAGAGTAAGCTTTTGGTTTCAGAAAAACTGCTTCCATCACAATGTCACCATTCAGCTCATCTGATAATTTAAGTGGCACTTTTTTGTTCAATTCACTATGCAAGTGATGATCCTTGGGGTAATCACTCAAATCAAGCACGTGTTTCAGCTGTTTAAGATGTTCGTATATGTCATTCGTCTCAATTTCATAAAACAGTGAATCAGTGTCACGATACATCACTCGAGCTTTCTTGTCAAACAAAGGCCCCATTTCTTCATAGTGAAACCTGTACAGGTGTAGTTTTGACAGATCCAAAATAGCAGCACCCAGATAAGTTGGTTTATTCCACCTGATCTCTTTCTGGCTGAGAGTGATCCCAACAAGGTTCTCTCGAAATAGTGAACTTCTCAAAATTGTACTTGTTGCAATAAAATTTTGCTTTCTCCTCATTTTCAATAAATACCATCTTGTACCGACATCTCAAATTTTCCATCGTTTTTCCGAAGCATGAATTGTTCAACAGTTTGAAAAAGTTCTTTTCAAAGGTGCTGATATCGGGTTGTTGTCGCAACTTTGTATTCTGCTCAATATAGCACTTCATAAAGTCACTCTGGTTGAACTTCAGAGTCTTATGTAGTCTGGTTACTTGGAGCCCCTGTTGACAATAAAATTTCAGAACTGAATAATGACATGCATAATTCTGCTTTGATTGAAGCGTTTCCAGAAGCTTTGGGATATGACTGGTCTTGTTTCCCAATTCAACTTGATACTGAGAAAGCATCTCAGCATCAATTTTTAACTTCTCAGCAGCCAGAGGGAAATCATTGTGACAGTCATGTAAGCTGCTAGGATAATTCAGATCAACCATTACAAAGTACCCAACATCACTTTCGTCAGATGTTTGCATGATCTTGTCCAAGCTGATGTCTGACCATTCAAATCCTCCGGTTGGCAGTTTTTTCATCATTGTTCCACCGTATAAGTTTTTATACTTGGTTTTCCTTCATCAAAGTCATGCAAGTATTTGTTTTTCCTTCATCAAAGTCATGCAAGTATTTGTTGTTAGCTTTCATATACCGTTTTTCACCAATTCCATTCAATCCTCCACGGAGGGCTTTCTCATAAAACAACAGCATATCTATATCAGAGAGCAAGTCCAATTTCACTTTAGTTGTTTTCAGCATTGCATCCCATGAAATATTAGGTGCACTATAGTAATGACAGGGGTCTAATCCATATCTGATGAAACAGTCTCCGGCATTTTTCAAACACGTCAGCCAGAAGAATGACATCCGTTTTGAGATACAACATGAGATAGTCACCAACGTTTTTGCAGGCAAACATATTCCAAACTTTGTTAGCATGCTGAAAATCCTCCTCAGAAACATCATTTTGACCAGACAGTGAACTTATCCACTGACCTCCAAACTCAGGCAACAACTTTTCAGAGAGTTTCTCAAAGCTGTAGAGATACGAATATTGGAAAACTCCTTTCTTTTGCAAGATGTCGACATGTTTTGGGAAATGTTTAGATAATTGGCAATAGTCCTTTGTTTCGAGTGTTGTAGCCAACGTTTCAAGACTCCCGGATAAAAAACGATAGCTGTCAAGGAAACGAAATTCCTCATATAGTAGCTTGTCATCTTTGCTTTTACCAACAGGAACAAAGAACGAGAATGAAATGTATGTATCACTGTTGCAGGGAATGACTGTCATTTTTTCTTCCGATTGGATTTCTACGTATTTCAGAAGATGATGTGCGTCAAATTTACCTAGGCTGTGGAAAAAAATAGGCGTAAAAGTCTGCGTACGAAGCTTAAGATTGCAGCTGTTATGTGCCACACCGTAGATTTCACCAGTAAAGTGATCATGATGGATTACTTTTTCGTTGTTCAAAATTTTCTTGCAAATTACACATCTTGTGCCCTGATCAATCTTTTGCTTGCGCTCTTCATCAGATGAGACGTCTATGCTTCTGTTTTCTCTCAGAAATAGATTTGGCGTTCTCTCTGAGCCACTGAAAAAACTCTTTGATGCATTTCTCACCTTCAAAACAGTAATAATCACTTCCATCATCTTTATCCACAGCACAAAAACCTATTGCGCAAGGAATCTGAGTTTCTCTGTTCAAGGTGTAGCTTTTCTCAGGATTTTGACGACAAGTGTCATGTTTTAGGCTGACAGCCTCTGTGTCGGCGTAAAACACTAAGGGAACTGAAAATGTTTTATGCCAATTTTTAAATTCAATTTTTGAGTCTTCCGTTGGCATAGTAATATGAACAGCTTTATGTTCCCCACATAAATCGAAATGTTTTTCAAGTGATAGGGCGTCTTGAAAACCGTGAAGGCAACGCTCGCAAAACTTGTATCGGTGGTGTTCTTTACCACTGAATTGGCGGGTCATGAAAGCATGAAAGTTTGTTATCAAGCAGTAATGACTAGTAAGTCCATCAGTCAGCAGCAACAAAGGAATAACTTTATGTGCACCCTTTCCAGACAAGTAGAGTGGTAGGATTTTGTTTTTTTCGAAGCCAAAAACATTAATTCCAAGATTGTTTTGATTTTCAAACTTTGGAACATCCGTTAACGACATCGGGAACTCGATATTATCAAAATTCAGTTTGTGCAAATTTGGTTTGTATTTGTTTTGCCTCTCTCGGTTCTTGTTCTCTGGAAACATTGCTGCAAGCACTGAGTATGCAAAACATTTGTTATCATTGTTTCGAATATTTAGGAGAAAGTTGTTTCCCGCTAGGGCAGCTGGCGTAGCAATGTAACTGCTTCCTCTGATAGGTTTAAATTTGTTAATGTTGATATCCAAGTGATCAATTTTCTGAACAACAAATCCACTTCCACCGGTTGAAAAAATTTGGATTGAATTGTTCATTTGGTCAACCATTTCAAAAATTTCATCATCTGATAGTTCTGTTGTTAGAACTTTCGACTTTGTGTTTGCATGACAGCCGACTTTTGTATCATCTGTGGGTTTCAACATCTGTACAAAAACAGAGAGCTGAATTTTCAAAGGTCCGAGCTCTGCTATTTTGTTTCTCACGAACAATTTCAGGTCTTCCATATGCTCCGTAACAAAATTAAAGACATCAATTTGGTTGTCCGCTTGTAACCTGAACGACTGGAAGAATTTTTCGATCGCATGTTTAGCCTTCTGTTGCTCAATGGTGCTTTTAATTTGCTCTGGAGCCTCCGTGTGAGTACCGTGAGCGTCTTTTTCATGTCTAACACACGACAAAATATCGCCATAAATTTGTGTACATTGCTTGCACTTTGTGTACGTCTGACATCCATGAACTGTTTTTAAATGGCGAATTACACTTCTGCTCTCTGTGAATTTGTCATTACAAATTCCACATTCATAGCTTCCTGTTTTTTCTAGTGTTGTCTTGTGCTCCTTCTCCATATGTTGCAATAGTTTCTGCTTCTTGTTGTACTTCTTCGAGCACTCGTCACAGTTGAAAATCTTCATCTGAAACAGAAAAAGATATATTAATATTTTGATTACTGATGAACACTTTGAAAAAATCCTTCTAAAAGGACTCATCCACGGATCATATATGATATTTTAAGCCATACACGGAATTTAATCATCTAACTTATTCGCTAAAAATTCCTATGAGATACCATCTATGATATCATTGATCTTGACCTTGTATAAATTTTTGTGGATTTTAAATTTTGTGAGCTCACAAGGAATGACTTGATTGAAATTCACTCTAACACAATTAATCATGGAAACAATAAGTGTAAAATTGATTTAAGAAAATCCGAAAAATTGAGCCAGTTTTTTTAGAGAAGAAAAGGAAAAGCGAATATATTTAGACGTTTTGCTTTGTATATTTCTATCTTTAAACTGCTGATGAAAATTTGCTTTTAATGAGAAAAATAGAAACTCACATTTCAAATTTGTTTGAAATATTGTGCCTGCAAAAATTATTTTGGAACACAATTTGCCCGACTCCAAACAGAGCGACTGGTTTGCAGTTATTGGATGCTTTAAAATGATTTATCTAACTAAAAAATTTGCTTTTATAGTTTTTGTTTGTTTTCTAATTTTTTCACCAAATATTTACATGTATCAAAAATACTGGTTACGCGTAAACCTCTTTAATGAAGCGGAAACTTTACCGCTTGAAAACTTTTTCACTATAGCTTTTTACAGGTGATCCCAAATTCTGGCAAATATTAGTTAGGAATGCAGTTTTATAAGGCAAAAAAAATTACTTTCAAAATACTGGTCTTATACTGATGAGACAATCGGAGATTGAACCACAAAAAAATGGTAGTCCTCCGTTTTGTTTTAGTTTATGATTTGAAAAGTCGGAAACTCACTATATTGCAACCACTTGCAACAACTAGATTCAAGTATATAAGATTAAGCTTACTTCCCTAAGATTTTTTTGTTGTTAAATTTTTACAAATCACAAACATTGGGAAAGAAAAAGAACGACTGATCTATAGTTGACGAAAGCTTCAAAATGAATATTTCTAGAGCAAGGATTGTTTTTTTAGTACTCTTGTCTCTATAAAATCTGTTTGAATTTTTGTGTGTTGAAATGATTTTTCTATTTTTGTGGACTTAGGCTAAATCAAGGTAAGGAACTAATGTTTTTTATGGCAGTTTTGGCAATTTGTTTTAATATACTTCATTTTTGTATTTGAACAGAAGTTGGCTGTACAATTTCCAACTGACCTTTTCTCCTTGATATGTTTCAGGTTGCTTTAAAAACTGTCACACAAATCTTTTACTTACAGACAAATATGTTATCAATAAAGTGTGACAGAATCAAATCGCTGGTAATTTGGGTTGCTTTTTAATGCTTTTGAAGTGCAATAAAAAACTGTATTTTCAAAATTGATGATCGTGACCTCGGTGTTCGAATTTTCTCACAAGTCAACTGAGAACATTTTTGTGGTTGACGAACACAATTAATTCAACAGTCAACCAAAAGTTGACACTGAAGAGCAAATCAAGTTTTGCATTGTCTCACAAGACACTAATTTATTATCGGACCTTGCAAAGAAAGGATCACGAATTTTAGCTTAAAATGACGAAAACCGAACACATTAAGGTAGCGTCGAAATCCATATAGTTGTCTCAATTTATTTTCCAAGAACAACAAATGTTTTTCAGTTTTGCTTCATGTGGTAAGTTTATCATAAATTTCGAATAGATAGTAAAAGAGCTGTATAGTTTCCTGAAAGAGAAAGGGTTTCTGGATTGTAGTTTTGTGATTTTTAATCGCCGCTTTTTATAGCATGGGAAAAAACTGGCTTTTTTTTGGTAACGCATAGCATATTTCACCATGCTGATCTTTGTCATACCAATCAACATTCTGTTTCTGGTCATTTTATTTTGTCAGTTTAACAAAACTTTAACCTTGCAGATCCTCGCACTCAAAATGATATAATGTAGAACAGATGCTGAAATTTTGCGTTGGTTACGAAATATGCAACTATTATCTAACTAAATTTCTTTCGGTTCTAAGAATTTGTTGAAAATTATTGTTACTACAGATACATATGTAGTACATAACGTTCATAGTTTATACTGTAATTTTGAAAAATTCTTGTTGTTGAATTTATTTTTTGGTGCTGCCAAACGAATCAACAAAACAAGTGCTTCTTCATCAAAATGGTCTGAACGTTTTTAATTTAGTTTTTCATTCAAAAACGAAATTAAAGAAACTATGTCATAGTCTAATAGGAACTAGTTTGCTTCTACGGACTGCTGGAAACGTTTATTAACTGCTTAAGGATGGTTTTGAAGAACAACCTCAACAAAAAAATCATGAGTAGTTATTTATTGATTTGAAACTTTTGCTACAGTTCACAAATTTTTATCTCAAATTTTCTCTGATTTTAAAATTTAAATAGATGAAGTCTTTGGTATGTTTTTGTTCTCATATAAATTTCACAAATGTACAGCCTCTAGGAAGAAATTTAGTTTTGTTCAAATATAATGAAAGTCTCTAGAAAAGCGCATAGCGGTTTTACTGAACTTTGAAAATTTTCTGTTAAAATCCTTCGTTGATTTACAAAAAACATTTACCTACGAGAAATGTTTTTTTGGGCTTAAAATCTTTGATGACACATTGACACGTTTTGAAATATTTCTGGCCAATTTTAGTTATGTTTTAGAGTACAAACGGAAATTAGTCGGAAATTTTGATTGCAATTAATGTTTGTAAACGGCCAACGATAAATAAATAAGACAATATTAGTGCCAATACTGCTTTTTGGGACCGTTATTTTAATCAAGTAGAATGACAATTAGCCTGCATTTAGCCTAAATACATTGACATTTAGCCTAAATAAGTTTGCCATTGACATTTAGCCTAAATAATTTTAAGCGAGAAATCTTTGCTATGGTTGAAGAACTTTGATTGAATGACAGGTTTATTTCAATATTTGCTTTATATATCTCAAGTAGGAAAGTTTTGATGTCATTTTTTTTCACAGGTGTGAAGTGAGAGAAAATTGAACAAAAGTGCTTTTGGAGAATTTTTTTGGCGAGTTAATTTTTCAACCTAATTTTCAAAACTGCGTAATTTTTTACCTAAGGAAAATTCCAATAAATAATCTGTTTTGTATTTCTCGTACACGCAATAAAAATGTTCAGTGCACTTTTGATTACTCATATACAATTTGTAAAGACAACATATCTTTTAAAGTAATTTTGCTTCCCTATTGTGATAAATTTTAATTTAGAAATTTTTCTCTGAAAATTGTAATTTAAGAAGGAAAAAAGATGTACAATTGACCTTTGGTGACTCATACATATGTTATATGAGCAAAAGTGACGTTTTTTAAAGTATATTTGTGTTAGTTTTTACTAATGGGACAACTTTTCCTTAAGAAATTTTTCTCTAGGACTTGTACATTAAGAGGAAAAAAATGATGTACAATTGACATTTGAAGACTCATACATCTGTTATATGAGCAAAATTGATGTTTTTCAAAGTATATTTGTGTTAGTTTTTACTAATGGAACAACTTTTCCTTAAGAAATTTTTTTCTAGGACTTGTACAATAAGAGGAAAAAAGTGATGTACAATTGACTTTTGATGACTCATACATATGTTATATGACAAAATTGATGTTATTTAAAGTATATTTGTGTTAGTTTTTACTAGTGGAACAACTTTTCCTTAAGAAATTTTTCTCTAGGACTTGTACATTAAGAGGAAAAAAATGATGTACAATTGAGCTTTGATGACTCATACATATGTTATGTGAGCAAAATTGATGTTTTTTAAAGTATATTTGTGTTAGTTTTCACTAATGGGACAACTTCTCCTTAAGAAATTTTTCTCTAGGACTTGTACATTAAGAGGAAAGAATGATGTACAATTGACCTTTGATGACTCATACATATGTTATGTGAGCAAAATTGATGTTTTTTAAAGTATATTTGTGTTAGTTTTCACTAATGGAACAACTTTTCCTTAAGAAATTTTTCTCTAGGACTTGTAACTTAAGCGGGAAAAAATGATGTACAATTGACCTTTGATTACTCATACATATGTTATGTGAGCAAAATTGATGTTTTTTAAAGTATATTTGTGTTAGTTTTCACTAATGGGACAACTTTTCCTTAAGAAATTTTTCTCCAGGACTTGTACATAAGGAGGAAAAAAATGATGTACAATTGACCCTTGATGACTCATACATATGTTATATGAGCAACATTGATGTTTTTTAAAGTATATTTGTGTTAGTTATCACTAATGGAACAACTTTTCCTTAAGAAACTTTTCTCTAGGACTTGTACATTAGGAGGGGAAAAAATGATGTACAATTGACCTTTGATGACTCATACATATGTTATGTGAGCAAAATTGATGTTTTTTAAAGTATATTTGTGTTAGTTTTCACTGATGGGACAACTTTTCCTTAAGAAATTTTTTTCTAGGACTTGTACAATAAGAGGAAAAAAGTGATGTACAATTGACTTTTGATGACTCATACATATGTTATATGAGCAAAATTGATGTTATTTAAAGTATATTTGTGTTAGTTTTCACTAGTGGAACAACTTTTCTTTAAGAAATTTTTCTCTAGGACTTGTACATTAAGAGGGAAAAAAATGATGTACAATTGACCTTTGATGACTCATACATATGTTATGTGAGCAAAATTGATGTTATTTAAAGTATATTTGTGTTAGTTTTCACTAGTGGAACAACTTTTCTTTAAGAAATTTTTCTCTAGGACTTGTACATTAAGAGGAAAAAAATGATGTACAATTGACCTTTGATGACTCATACATATGTTATGTGAGCAAAATTGATGTTTTTTAAAGTATATTTGTGTTAGTTTTCACTAATGGAACAACTTTTCCTTAAGAAATTTTTCTCTAGGACTTGTACCTTAAGAGGGAAAAAATGATGTACAATTGACCTTTGATGACTCATACATATGTTATGTGGGCAAAATTGATGTTTTTTAAAGTATATTTGTGTTAGTTTTCACTAATGGGACAACTTTTCCTTAAGAAATTTTTCTCTAGGACTTGTACATAAGGAGGAAAAAATGATGTACAATTGACCCTTGATGACTCATACATATGTTATATGAGCAAAATTGATGTTTTTTAAAGTATATTTGTGTTAGTTTTCACTAATGGAACAACTTTTCCTTAAGAAATTTTTCTCTAGGACTTGTACACTAAGAGGGAAAAAATGATGTACAATTGACCTTTGATGACTCATACATATGTTATAGGAACAAAATTGATGTTTTTTAAAGTATATTTCTGTTAGTTTTCACTAATGGGACAACTTTTCCTTAAGAAATTTTTCTCTAGGACTTGTACATTAAGAGGGAAAAAAATGATGTACAATTGACCTTTGATGACTCATATATATGTTATATGAGCAAAATTGATGTTTTTTAAAGTATATTCGTGTTAGTTTTCACTAATGGAACAACTTTTCTTTAAGAAATTTTTCTCTAGGACTTGTACATTAAGAGGAAAAAAAGTGATGTACAATTGACCTTTGATGACTCATACATATGTTATGTGAGCAAAATTGATGTTTTTTAAAGTATATTTGTGTTAGTTTTCACTAATGGAACAACTTTTCCTTAAGAATTTTTCCTCTAGGACTTGTACATTAAGAGGGAAAAATGATGTACAATTGACCTTTGATGACTCATACATATGTTATATGAGCAAAATTGATGTTTTTAAAGTATATTTGTGTTAGTTTTCACTAATGGGACAACTTTTCCTTAAGAAATTTTTCTCCAGGACTTGTACATAAGGAGGGAAAAAATGATGTACAATCTACCCTTGATGACTCATACATATGTTATATGAGCAAAATTGATGTTTTTTAAAGTATATTTGTGTTAGTTTTCACTAATGGAACAACTTTTTCTTAAGAAATTTTTCTCTAGGACTTGTACCTTAAGAGGGAAAAAATGATGTGCAATTGACCTTTGATGACTCATACATATGTTATATGAGCAAAATTGATGTTTTTTAAAGTATATTTGTGTTAGTTTTCACTAATGGGACAACTTTTCCTTGAGAAATTTTTCACTAGGACTTGTACATTAAGAGGCAAAAAATGATGTACAATTGACCCTTGATGACTCATACATATGTTATATGAGCAAAATTGATGTTTTTAAAGTATATTTGTGTTAGTTTTCACTAATGGAACAACTTTTTCTTAAGAAATTTTTCTCTAGGACTTGTACATTAAGAGGGAAAAAATGATGTGCAATTGACCTTTGATGACTCATACATATGTTATGTGAACAAAATTGATGTTTTTTAAAGTATATTTCTGTTAGTTTTCACTAATGGGACAACTTTTCCTTAAGAAATTTTTCTCTAGGACTTGTACATTAAGAGGAAAAAAATGATGTACAATTGACCTTTGATGACTCATACATATGTTATGTGAGCAAAATTGATGTTTTTTAAAGTATATTTGTGTTAGTTTTCACTGATGGGACAACTTTTCCTTGAGAAATTTTTCACTATGACTTGTACATTAAGAGGAAAAAAATGATGTACAATTGACCTTTGGTGACCCATACATATGTTATGAGAGCAAAATTGATGTTTTTTAAAGTAATTTTGTGTTAGTTTTCACTAATGGAACAACTTTTCCTTAAGAATTTTTGCTCTAGGACTTGTACATTAAGAAGAAAAAAATGATGTACAATTGACCTTTGATGACTCATACATATGTTATGTGAGCAAAATTGATGTTTTTTAAAGTATATTCGTGTTAGTTTTCACTAATGGAACAACTTTTCTTTAAGAAATTTTTCTCTAGGACTTGTACATTAAGAGGAAAAAAAGTGATGTACAATTGACCTTTGATGACTCATACATATGTTATGTGAGCAAAATTGATGTTTTTTAAAGTATATTTGTGTTAGTTTTCACTAATGGGACAACTTCTCCTTGAGAAATTTTTCACTAGGACTTGTACATTAAGAGGAAAAAAATGATGTACAATTGACCTTTGATGACCCATACATATGTTATGAGAGCAAAATTGATATTTTTTAAAGTAATTTTGTGTTAGTTTTCACTAATGGAACAACTTTTCCTTAAGAATTTTTCCTCTAGGACTTGTACATTAAGAGGAAAAAAATGATGTACAATTGACCTTTGATGACTCATACATATGTTATGTGAACAAAATTGATGTTTTTGAAGTATATTTCTGTTAGTTTTCACTAATGGGACAACTTTTCCTTAAGAAATTTTTCACTAGGACTTGTACATTAAGAGGAAAAAAAGAATGTACAATTGACCTTTGATGACTCATACATGTTGTGTGAGCAAAATTGATGTTTTTTAAAGTATATTTGTGTTAGTTTTCACTAATGGGACAACTTTTCCTTAAGAAATTTTCCTCTAGGACTTGTACATTAAGAGGGAAAAAATGATGTACAATTGACCTTTGATGACTCATACATATGTTATGTGAACAAAATTGATGTTTTATAAAGTATATTTCTGTTAGTTTTCACTAATGGGACAACTTTTCCTTAAGAAATTTTTCTCTAGGACTTGTACATTAAGAGGAAAAAAATCATGTACAATTGACCTTTGATGACTCATATATATGTTATATGAGCAAAATTGATGTTTCTTAAAGTATATATGTGTTAGTTTTCACTAATGGAACAACTTTTCCGTGAGAAATTTTTCTCTAGGACTTGTACATTAAGAGAAAAAAAATGATGTACAATTGACCTTTGATGACTCATACATATGTTATGTGAGGAAAATTGATGTTTTTTAAAGTATATTTGTGTTAGTTTTCACTAATGGAACAACTTTTCCTTAAGAAACTTTTCTCTAGGACTTGAACATTAAGAGGATAAAAATGATGTACAATTGACCTTTGATGACTCATATATACGTTATATGAACAAAATTGATGTTTTTAAAGTTGGTTTGTGTTAGTTTTCACTAATGCAACAACTTTTCCTTGAGAAATTTTTCTCTAGGACTTGTACATTAAGAGGAAAAAAATGATGTACAATTGACCTTTGATGACTCATACATATGTTATATGAACAAAAGTGATGTTTTTTAAAGTAAATTTGAGTTAGTTTTCACTAATTGAACAACTTTTCTTTAAGAAATTTTTCTCTAGGACTTGTACATTAAGAGGAAAAAAAGTGATGTACAATTGACCTTTGATGACTCATACATATATTATGTGAGCAAAATTGATGTTTTTTAAAGTATATTTGTGTTAGTTTTCACTAATGGGACAACTTTTCCTTGAGAAATTTTTCACTAGGACTTGTACATTAAGAGGAAAAAAATGATGTACAATTGACCTTTGATGACCCATACATATGTTATGAGAGCAAAATTGATGTTTTTTAAAGTAATTTTGTGTTAGTTTTCACTAATGGAACAACTTTTCCTTAAGAATTCTTCCTCTAGGACTTGTACATTAAGAGGAAAAAAATGATGTACAATTGACCTTTGATGACTCATACATATGTTATGTGAGCAAAATTGATGTTTTTTAAAGTATATTCGTGTTAGTTTTCACTAATGGAACAACTTTTCCTTAAGAAATTTTTCACTAGGACTTGTACATTAAGAGGAAAAAAAGAATGTACAATTGACCTTTGATGACTCATACATGTTGTCTGAGCAAAATTGATGTTTTTTAAAGTATATTTGTGTTAGTTTTCACTAATGGGACAACTTTTCCTTGAGAAATTTTTCACTAGGACTTGTACATTAAGAGGAGAAAAATGATGTACAATTGACCTTTGATGACCCATACATATGTTATGAGAGCAAAATTGATGTTTTTTAAAGTAATTTTGTGTTAGTTTTCACTAATGGAACAACTTTTCCTTAAGAATTTTTCCTCTAGGACTTGTACATTAAGAGGAAAAAAATGATGTACAATTGACCTTTGATGAATCATACATATGTTATGTGAGCAAAATTGATGTTTTTTAAAGTATATTTGTGTTAGTTTTCACTAATGGGACAACTTTTCCTTAAAAATTTTTCTCTAGGACTTGTACATTAAGAGGAAAAAAATGATGCACAATTGACCTTTGATGACTCATACATATGTTATGTGAGCAAAATTGATGTTTTTTAAAGTATATTTGTGTTAGTTTTCACTAATGGGACAACTTTTCCTTAAGAAATTTTTCTCTAGGACTTGTACATTAAGAGGAAAAAAATGATGTACAATTGACCCTTGATGACTCATACATATGTTATATGAGCAAAATTGATGTTTTTTAAAGTATATTCGTGTTAGTTTTCACTAATGGAACAACTTTTCCTTAAGAAATTTTGCACTAGGACTTTTACATTAAGAGGAAAAAAGAATGTACAACTGACCTTTGATGACTCATACATGTTGTGTGAGCAAAATTGATGTTTTTAAAGTATATTTGTGTTAGTTTTCACTAATGGAACAACTTTTCCTTAAGAAATTTTTCTCTAGGACTTGTACATTAAGAGGGAAAAAATGATGTACAATTGACCTTTGTTGACTCATACATATGTTATGTGAACAAAATTGATGTTTTTTAAAGTATATTTCTGTTAGTTTTCACTAATGGGACAACTTTTCCTTAAGAAATTTTTCTCTAGGACTTGTACATTAAGAGGAAAAAAAATCATGTACAATTGACATTTGATGACTCATATATATGTTATATGAGCAAAATTGATGTTTTTTAAAGTATATTTGTGTTAGTTTTCACTAATGGAACAACTTTTCCTTAAGAAATTTTTCTCTAGGACTTGTACAATAAGAGGAAAAAAAATGATGTACAATTGACATTTGATGACTCATACATATGTTATGTGAGCAAAATTGATGTTTTTTAATGTATATTTTTGTTAGTTTTTACTAATGGAACAACTTTTCCTTAAGAAATTTTTCTCTAGGACTTGTACATTAAGAGGATAAAAATGATGTACAATTGACCTTTGATGACTCACATATACGTTATGTGAACAAAATTGATGTTTTTAAATTTGTTTGTGTTAGTTTTCACTAATGCAACAACTTTTCCTTGAGAAATTTTTCTCTAGGACTTGTACATTAAGAGGAAAAAAATGATGTACAATTGACCTTTGATGACTCATATATATGTTATATGAGCAAAATTGATGTTTTTTAAAGTATATTTGTGCTAGTTTTCACTAATGGAACAACTTTTTCTTAAGGAACTTTTCTCTAGAACTTGTACATTAAGCGGAAAAAATGATGTACAATTGACTTTTGATGACTCATACATATGTTATGTGAGCAAAATTGATGTTTTCCGACTACCTTGTTTTGATCCGTGGATGAGTTATATAGGTTGAATTGATGGAGGAGCTACATGAAGACAAAAGAAGTTTTTAACTTACTTTGCACAAAATTTCTGTTTTGAACCACTCCTCTTGCTTAGGAATTCTTGATGCGCTCTGATGATAGACAAACACAATGCTGTTCCTCTGGTTTCCAGATGTTCTTTTTTGCTTCCTGATACCAATTTGTTTTTGAAGCGCTCGGAGTTCAAACAAGGTTTTTTCCGGTCTTTTGTGTCTTTGTATTCTCTGCAACCAAAGTGACAAGATGTTGTTACACCCAACTGTTCTTCTTGACACTACTCGTTTTTCTGATAGATCCTTCAAAACTAAAAACAAGATGTTCCTATACTTTTCGGATTCCTCAAGGACCTAACTTCTTAGTATAACTTCAAACGATGATTTCTTTTCAAATGATGAATTAACCTGATTTCAATTGCGGGGGGTAGAAGTTACTCTCAACTTGTGTTTTTTTCTAATCGAAGGTTGTCTTCCCTGTCAATTGGTCTTTGCTGGACAAAACAACAGTTGATGAGGTCAAAGTTTCAGTAAATTTTTATCTTTCAGAATGCTTTTTTGATCCTTTTTTATATAAATTCTATTGAAGAATCAATTACTTCCTTTTATCGTGTTCGAACTTGTTGTTTTCGGATACGAATTTCGTCAAAATGTAATACGTCTGAATCATATGGCTTATTGTGTAATAAATGAAAGGGAAGTCTATTAACAGTCTGAGCCAGACGAGTTCGAGTTCGAGTTTGAGTTTGTGTTCTAAAAACAGCCCTTAGGTAATAATTTCATCAGAAAGTAGAACGCTTCCTACCCAGACGTTTCACATGTAGTTAAAAAACAAAATCTTCAACGTTTATTCTTACTAGACACCCAGATAGATTATTCACACTAGACTACCAGATTTCTGCTACTGCGCAAAGTGTTCACTGGATTTGTAGCCCGCAAACGTTTGTATACAAACAATCTTCTTCACAGGGGGGTTTAAATATCCCTTATAAACTTATAAATCTGTGTTCTTCAAAATTGCGTAAGCAGGAATTAAGCCTGCATTCGCAATATCAATATGTAGTTTATTCACATTAGACGCCCAGATTTCTGCGCAAAAGTGTTGTTGACAAATATAGACTGGATTTATAGCCCTAAGGCATTTGTCGGATATACAAACAGTATTCTCCACAGTGTGTTAATTTTCCGTACAAACTTCCACACTGCCACATTTAAAATGGATTTCAGGTAAGTGTTTTAAGTTTTCAGGCAACAATCCTAACTTACAGGGAAAAATTGCCAAGAACTTTTCATCCGCGCGCATGATCGAACACGTTTGGGTAAAATGTGCCAAAAAGTGAGTCAGGGTGTACTGGTTTCTTACTACTTATATATATATATATATATATATATATATATATATATATATATATAATCAATAAACCTAACGAAAAGCGTGTTTTGTGATCACATTGCCTTCGCAATGGTTGGAACCGAAAAGATGCCATCACTATGCATATGCAGTAAAAGTTGCATAACAATACATGCCTTTCATTGTCCCAAAAGTAAGTTGCCTCGAAAACAATTATGTTGCCCCGAAAGCAGTAGTGGAATCTACATCAAACAAGAACCTAATTTTAAAAAATTAAACAAAAATTAGTGATGCTGAAAAAGCAACATTATGTTCTCTTGTCTTTGTGTCCAGTGCTGAAGCTGGCCCATCAGCTTCGAAAGAGCTGAAACAATTGGCATCAAAATTCTGTGTATGAAAAGAGGGCAGCTATACTGACAACATGTCACATTTAAGGACAAAAACTATCTTTGCTTCCTTATGGAGCTCCATTCGTAGCATTCAAAGCTCGATAAGCACTCAGGCGGAGCAAAATTGTTGATGCTTTAATTAAACCAGTTTTGGAGGAGAGGAGGTTGCTGTTTCTACTCGTCTATTTTGACATTAGGTGATTCTATTCATGGCTTGTCAGTTTTTTGATTTACAATTTTATTGTTGAAAAAGTTGTATGAAGATGTAATGCTGGGAGGGCGCGGCTTCCCGTTTTTAATCATATGACTGCTAGCACCTGAGTCTAAAACCAGCTCATTTGCAAGGTTGTTTTCTGAAGTTTGAAAGAAGTAAATGATCTCTTCTTCTTCTTCTTCTTCTTCTTCTTTTTCTTCTTCTTCTAAATTGTGCTCCTCAACTACATTTTGCTCTCTGATTGGTTCTCCTGTTTTGACATTCAAACTTTTTCTCAGGTTTTTTTTGCTTTCTATAAAACTTAGCTATATGTTCGTGCTAGCCAGACTTGAAACATTTCATTTGGAAGCTTTGGTTTGTTCGTCAACGTTTCCTTAAGCCTACATTCTTTTGCGATATGTCCCATTTTCTGGCAGTTGAAACATTTCCGTTGCTTTTTAAAGAATACGCTATCCGTTTTTGTTTTTACATTTTCATTATCGAAGTTTATCAGGTCTCATTTTGTTTCATCTAGAGTTTTCTCGTCTTTGCTGTACTTCACGAGTGTCGCGAAAACTTCAAATTCCTTCCGAAGCCCTTTTAGGAATATTGAGACAAATATATTATCACTGATTCTTTCAATTACCAATGTTAAATTGTTTTCCATATCATCTGCTCTGATGAGATAATCTAATATAATCTCAATTTGAGTCTTCCCAACGCTCGCTAATTGTGCTATCAATTTATGTAGCTGAGGTGTCTTAAAAATTTGAAGCGTATACACAATATATCCACAGCTCTAGTGCCGTCACTTTTATCTGGTCTAAAAAACAAAAGTCTTCTTCTTCTCTTCAAATTTTTTCCGCCCTTTTTCTATAGCTTGCCTGCGTTGCTCCTCCGAAGAAATATTTCTAACAGTTTGCATATAATCTAGATAGGTGGCTTCTTCACTAAGGATTTTACCAAGTTTTCAAGTTATAAAGAGTGTATACGGGCCTCAAACTGTTCAGCAAAACACAAAAAATCTTCCTAACGCCCGTTGAGTACCAATCTTCCTGTTTTTGAGCTCATTTTTAGGACTGCCCTATGTTTTTTTGTCCGACTCAAACTAACTCTTGACACCAATTGTTCCCTACTGAACTGTAGACTTAGGCTGCTTCAACAACTCTGTACTTTATTTTTCTCAGCTAGTACTGCTTTTGGTAAATATTCTTTTCTTAAAAGGGCTGTAAAAAAATCTTGTTCGAACTTAGATCAAAACACGTTTCGTTTCTACAGCGTTTTTGAATCTGTTGCCTGTTGGTGGCTGTGTTCTAGGACGACGAAGTGGCGAGTCGTCGTGGTTGTGTAAAACAATTGCTTTATAGCTCCAGGATGACATTTGTTGTATATGGTAGCACTGTTAGAGGAAAAAAAACAACACTCAGCAAAAAGAGTTTGGTTGACTAAATTATACTAGAAATTGGTGTTCTGTTCGAGTTCAGTAGTATCCTTGACAGAATCGAAAGCAGGACATTGACATTGAGCCAGGGTTTTTTCTGCCGCGATTAAGCGCGACAAGAATACCAACAACCTCCGAGGATAATGTACTCAAACCCTAAAACCTAGTCATATTTAAAGAAATATTTTACCACCAACTTATGTGTTTTTCGAACAAAATTGTATCTTAAAAAGCACAGCACACACGATTGAAAATGAAACAGTTGTTTAAGCTGAGCTATTCTCAGCTACGCTAAGCAATCCTGGTTCTCGACAGCTCTGTGATACCTTTGCTGCTCACTTCACAAATGTGCTGTGCCTCAACCAGTTACAGAAGCTTCCAACTCCTCAATTGAAGTCCCCCAACCAACCACACAAGCCTCCAACTCATTCTCTTGCTTCTTCTGGTCTCACTTGGCCGCTTTTTGACTAAAAGGTTTGTCTCTCCTTGTCATCTCTGTCTTCCTCCCCAGTGATTTCAGCGACACTCTTATGCAACAAAAAGGCGCAGCAACAAATCTTTTACATATATGAGGGGGTTTGATTACTTGCCCAGGGTTAGAAGATCTCTGGGCCCAAAACTTGTTGGCTCATGGGAATGCAGAGACCAATCTTGAATTCTAATAGTTATATTTGAATTTATAGTTGACAACTCTGGCGATTAACACAAAATTCAGTCCCTAATTATTATCCCTAATTTCCGCACTTTTCATTCATGGTGATCACTCTTAATCTATAACTTCCTTGACTTCTTATGACATCAGTTCTTTATTATCAATTTACTCTGATAATTTACTTCTTTAAAGCATCAAGGGTCAAGAGATCATACATAATAATATAAAAAGTTGTGGACAAATCTGGTATAAGTAGCTCGTGTTAGCTCCTTGTTGTATTCATTCCTTCATAAAAAAAACCAAGATGTAAATCAGCACCTG
>NW_027449277.1:0-67500 GCF_964194025.1 Convolutriloba macropyga
AGTCCACTCTACTCCACCTGCCGATATTAACGGTGTCAGGACAATTTACCCAATTCCATTTTACCCAATGCCATTTTTCCCAATGCGAACTTAACCAATTTACCCTATTGTTAAAATTATCAGAACGACTATTTAGCCGACTATGTAATTAAATGGTCTGTGTAATTAAACTATCACAACAGTAGTTGTAAAAGGGGGTCTGTCACACAATTATAGACACATTCGACCATACCCATTGCGCCCAAAACCCTGATCCGATGGGGGCGGGGTTTTGTGCAAAATGGGTTTGGGCGAGTGTGTCTAAAAGTGTGCGACAGACCCCCTTTTTTCTCTAATCACAACCGAACACTGGATTAGCCGACTATATAATCAAATGCCCGTGGGACTTGATATGAAACTAACGAAGCCGAACATGGGATTAAATTGTCCACATAAACATTTTAACACATCCTTGTAATAGCGACTTCTAAATTGTAATCGCATAATTGAACGAAAAGATCAAAGAGCATTGGGTAAGTTTGTATTGGGTAAAATGGCAGGTTGGGTATAATGGCCTTGGGTAAAAGGGAATTGGGTAAATTGTCATATAACCGCACCTCTTAGTTCCCTAAGCACCAGCTGGCTGCTACCGAAGCCAACCGCTCGCCGGTCGTTTGAGAGCAATTCGCCCAATGTTAATCGGTAATATTTGTTTTCGGTATAAAGTTCTTGATACGTTTCTCATTTTACTGTTTGTTCTTTCTCTTTAGTATCATGCGTTTGACATTCGAGCCATCTTGAGCATCATTGTTTGATCTCGTTGACTCTTTGTTCAAAGTTTTTTTTATGGACGCAACAATTTAAACGGCTGTTTTATTTTCATGAGCACATGGTGTTTTCAAACAAAAACATTCTTAACAGAAATTTAACTAGCTGCACCGTTATTAATCGATTATATTACTGAACTCCGCTCAAGAATTTGTAGCTTACCCATACTTATTACGTGGCTACAGATCTTATTAGCTGTTTTCATAGCCGACTTCGAAAGCTTCCGAAACTAAGCAAAGCAGAATTTAAGATGTGACAAAATTAAACACTGTGAATATATTCTATTTTAGGCCAAGAATTTTCAGATTGAAGACTTGCAAATTTTTTCTTGATATTTTGGTTTGCCATATGTTGTTTGCGAAAAGTAGAAAGTTTTTCACTAGATTTCATTTTTTTGCATTCCATTAGTGTAGAGAAATTTTAATGAATTTGTTTTTTGTTTCATTTGTTCGTCTGCTTGATTTAATTAAAAAAAACTGGACAAACGTAAAACTCTGGCTTAATATATGGAGGTCTGGTTATAATGCTTGGAACGCTTCAAGTGCATCTAAAATGCTGCCAAGACAAAGTAATATAGACTTTTAGTTTTTTTCGTTTTTTCATTCTGACCCCATATTAAAGGTGGAAGAACTATAAGCTCAACTGGTTGTTTAAGTTGTGTCAATTTGAGTCAATCGATATATTCATCGTGAGTGGTACAATTACGCTATGATTTTTTGACTGACTTCTATCACGCTTCATGTCTTGATTTTTGCTTGATCTAAATTGCTCTCATTCAGATACAGTTGAGGCTGTTGACTACTAGAAATCAAATTAAAAATGCGCCAAAATGGGCTTCTTTTTTCATTTTAATTCTTAGAATTGGTCTATACTAAGCTCAAATACCGTCATTCTAAGCTCCTTACTGCCATTATACCCCTTCACTGGCGGAAGTTAGGCCACCAATAGAACCCCGGCCTGTCATTTGTTCCGATTTTTAATGGTTGGCCACATTGGCGTTGCATAGGGGGCACATATGAGAACATTTTGAACACAATATTTTCAGGGAATAGCTTTGGGTTTTATTGGCTGGGACACTTCTCGCACTGGCTTTTTTTTGGATTTTTGGTTTTTTTCCGTATCTGCTCTTTTTGTAGTGTTATTGTTTATTCTGAATGATTAAAGGTTTTTCTTGCTCTATATGGAGACGTAAATGAGCCAGCCTATTTAATGCTTCCTGCTGATAGCAAATGATTTTAGTCACTTATTTCTATTATCAATTTTGCCCTATTTTTGGTCAGCTTGATTTTTGTCTTCCAAGTAGTGACTTGTCCCATCCTCGACTTGTCTCTGACGTGAAACAAGCATTAATCTCTCTCTGTTGGTTTTATGTTTTAATTTTTGTTTTTTATTATTTTGACACTGTGTTTTTGTTACTGATCAGTATTTGTGATTTTTTTTGCTGTCCTTCACAGTATCTTTATTAACTGGTCCAATTGGTGCTCAAATGTGGTCTAGGTGAAAATTTTTCCAGTTAATGGTTTAATGGCTTCAACACTTTTTTTGTTGAATGGAATTTAGATGGAGTTTCCATTAACTTTAGTTAATGGAATTTTTCCAGTTAATGGTTTAATGGCCTCAACACTTTTTTTTCGAATTTTGTATCCGTTTTTGAGTTTTGTATGCATTTGTTGTTACTCTGTGATCTTATGAGTTAGTCGCACTAATTAGTCTTCCTTTTGAGCTGTCTTTGAATGCATCTAGTATTTTTTAGATGAAAGTTTTTGGTTATGAGGTTTCAAATTATATGGTTTCAAACATTGTTTTTGAAAATTACACCTGTTTTTTTTCGCCGACCTGTTACGTATTCTCATCAAGGAGGGGCTAATCTTTTTTACTGAGGACAATGGAGTTTTTTCTGATGCCATTTTGACTTGTTAATAATTTTTTAAATAAAAATATATTGAGTTTTGGCTGTAATAATTATTTTCGTTTTTTTTTTAATTTTGTTGGTTTTGTTTTCTTATGCGGCACTTTAATGCGGCATTATTTAATTCAGTTTTTCTAAACTCTTACACCGATTATTTCGAGCTGTAGGTAAATTTTTTGAAATTTTCCTCTCTTATTCATTTGGTAGACAATTAAGCCCAAAATGGGGATAATCGGGTCTTGACAATATGCGAACGCATATTGCCGATTCTCCTGGGTTTTTTCGCTCAAGTAACTTTTCACGCTGATGTGATTTTTGAGTTATCTAAATTACTATCATTTCGAACCTATCTCTGTTGCTATCATACTTATGATTGTAATTGCGATAGCAAAGCAGGTATAGAATGCCATCCGGAAAGTTGCGGATTCGAACCTCTCTGTTCGGTTTTTGCAACCATAAAAGCTACAATGCCTATAAATTGAATTACCTCGCCTGTCGTTCGAGAGCAATCCATATGACGTTAGTAGATTTATGTTCTTTCTTTTGTGTTACGCTATATGTTCCAGAAATTATCTGAAGTTGAAAATCTAAATAGGTATCGCTGAAATATAATTCATGTCTGAAATAGAATACCCGTTGTTTGTACCGACTTAATTACCAAAAATTTTCAATAGTCAATAAATTTGAATTTTTCACCTTTCAGATTTTTTTGTCGTTGACTTGACTTTTAGGTATCAATGATGATTTCTAATTTTTGTTAGTTTGAGGTTTTTTTAGAAACAACAGAACTATTCAAGAAATAAGATGAAATTATTGCTTGTTTCCCTATTCTGGTTCATTCTATATTTGCTTCCCATTTCAGTTCATTCAAAGTTCCCAATCCGGTGGACTGCTCCCGAGGCGATCCGGGATTCGACTAAGTTCTCCACAAAGAGTGATGTCTGGTCGTTTGGCATCCTCATGATCGAGATCGTCTCAATGGGTGTTAATCCATATCCAGGTACGTTAGCACTGAAGTTTGTTTAAAATTCTGTTCGGCTTGCACAATAGTTTAGTTGTCAAAAATCAATCATTTTAATGTTCGATTTTAACAGTAAAGGAACTTTCCTTTCCTCTTTCATCATCAAAATCTTCGTTTGTATTATGCTGTGTTTACAAACTACTTTTTCTGCTCTAATGAATATTTATATAGCCTTATGAAATGCGCCAAAATAAATTGTCCATTGAATTTTCACGTTTTAAGTGTGTGTATAAATCTTGGCTCAGTTCTGTTTAATATGGGCAGCTACTAAAAATGGTAACTAGTTTTATCTTATTTTTTGACAGACATGCACAATCACAAAGACGTGCAGAGGTTTGTGACACAAGGCCACGTGCACCCAATGCCAGACGAGTGCCCTGTTTCACTCTATGACGTCATCACATTAGTGAGATATCATAAGTATTTGTATGATGTATCGCTACAGCGTAGCGCCATCTATAGTCATACTCAGTGTGTTATTTACACAGATATAATAGAAACGTTACGTAAGTATATTATTAGTGGCAACTGTCGAATTAATTGTCCGGATCTTTAATGGCATCTTTAATCCAATGTCTCCGAGTTCTTTTTATTAATAGCCGCCCTCATCTTCTTAGCCGGCTATTATAGCGCTCCTATTTTTTTACTAGTCAAAGAATTTGAATTGTATTGGGGCGCTGTCTTTCTACGAACGACTCAAAAGGATTATTGGAGAAGTCCTTTTTACAATTCAAAGAATTTGAATTGTATTGGGGCGCTGTCCTTTTTTAAGATCTGTTCACACATATTCATGATTTTTGAAGTCAAATTGAAGTAGTGATTTTGGTCACGCCGAAACAGGAAGTGGAGGGAAAAACGATTGGTTTTGCGGTATGAAATTTTTTTTGCTCTAATTTTAAAGGAGAGTGAGAATACGGTGTTTGAACAAAAATTCGCTTTATCGGTAGTGGTTTTTTGTTCACATGCGGTAAGTGCTCTTTGATTTTTACTGTTTTTTCGATTTTTTGGATTGGATTTTTTTGTAAATGGCTTTTCCAATCCATTCATAGTCCGTTCTAGATCTAGTGTTCTGTTTAGTCAATGAAAATTCTTTGAATTGTACGTCAGGACTTGTCCTGCTATGTTTTTTTAAATCAATTTTATTGAAGTGAATTTTGAAGCGGGAAATGAAACACATGAAAAAAGTTGAGTGATTTTGGTGCTGAACAAAAGCGAAGAGGGTATTGAAAAGAGAGTTGTTTTTGTTCATATCGCTGTTTTCTAGACAGCGAGAAATGGAGGTGTGAAAAAAATTCCCGTAATTGAGCAAAATTTTTTGTTCACGTGCGGCATTTTGAAGCACGTCTTTTTTTAAGAGGTTTGGTCGTGATTTTGTTTAAAAATTAGGCTGGTTTTGGTAGTGGTTTGAAGGTTTCTGGAAATTTGTACGAAATTTATGCTAATTCGGAGGTTTTTCAAGTATTTCGCTGATTTTGGGCTTTTTTTGCAATTTTTTGACGATTGTTTTCTTTTACTGGCTCAAATGGGTATTGAAAAGACCCGTACTAATTGAGCAAGTTTTAGATAACAATTGGGTACAGTTTTGTGGATTTTGAATCGTTTTGAGAAAAAGGTCGAAAATCGGGACTATTTTTCTTAATTTTTTGCTGTTCTGTTTTTTAGACAATTTTCTTTGCCTATTATGACTTGCCGATTATTTTGCTATCATCTGGATACCCTATTGGCTGAAAGGTATTTTTATTTGGATTATGTCCTTGTAATATTAAAAAAATTATTAACTTTTTCCCAGTTTTTAGTGCAAGTTGTTTTTTCATAATTTGGCCTCAAGTATTTTCAAAAATTACATAAGTGGTTTAGTAAGTAATAGCTGCCTTGATGGAGTATCTTTGGCAGGGATAGTTATTTCGGGATCTTATTTTATCACAAAATTTGATCAGATTTTTAATCATAATTTAACAGATTTGATTTTTGTTTTCTTTTTTGTTTTATGGTTTTGATTCAAGATAATCATAATTTAGTGGAGGCACGTTTTGTCTGATGAGTAGTTGGATGGCGTTTAAATGATTTTCCATTTCGAGTCGTTTTCGGTATTCTTCCGGCTATGTTTTTTTTAAGATCTGTTCACACATTTTCGTGATTTTTGAAGTCAAATTGGAGTAGTGATTTTAGTCACGCCGAAACAGGAAAAGGAGCGAAAAAGCGAGTGGTTTTGCGGCGTGAAATTTTTTGCTCTAGTTTTAAAGTAGCATGAGAATACGGTGTTTGAACAAAAATTCCTTTTATTGGTAGTGGTTTTTTGTTCATATGTGGCAATTTCACTTTAATTTTTTATTGTTTTTTCTATTTTTTGGATCCGATTTTTTTTCAATGCTTTTATCAATCCATTCATAGTCCGTTTTTGTCTAGTTTTCTGTTTATTCGATGGGAATTCCTTGAATGGAACGTCAGGACTTGTCGTGCTATGTTTTGTCAGGACTTGTCCTGCTATGCTTTTTTACAAATCAAAGAATTTTAATTGTATTGGGGCGCTGTCTTTTTTTTAAGTTCTGTTCACACGTTTTCACAATTTTTGAAGTCAAATTGGAGTAGTGATTTTGGTCACGCCGAAACAGGAAGTGGAGGGAAAAACGATTGGTTTTGCGGTATGAAATTTTTTTTGCTCTAATTTTAAAGGAGAGTGAGAATACGGTGTTTGAACAAAAATTCGCTTTATCGGTAGTGGTTTTTTGTTCACATGCGGTAAGTGCTCTTTGATTTTTACTGTTTTTTCGATTTTTTGGATTGGATTTTTTTGTAAATGGCTTTTCCAATCCATTCATAGTCCGTTCTAGATCTAGTGTTCTGTTTAGTCAATGAAAATTCTTTGAATTGTACGTCAGGACTTGTCCTGCTATGTTTTTTTAAATCAATTTTATTGAAGTGAATTTTGAAGCGGGAAATGAAACACATGAAAAAAGTTGAGTGATTTTGGTGCTGAACAAAAGCGAAGAGGGTATTGAAAAGAGAGTTGTTTTTGTTCATATCGCTGTTTTCTAGACAGCGAGAAATGGAGGTGTGAAAAAAATTCCCGTAATTGAGCAAAATTTTTTGTTCACGTGCGGCATTTTGAAGCACGTCTTTTTTTAAGAGGTTTGGTCGTGATTTTGTTTGAAAATTAGGCTGGTTTTGGTAGTGGTTTGAAGGTTTCTGGAAATTTGTACGAAATTTATGCTAATTCGGAGGTTTTTCAAGTATTTCGCTGATTTTGGGCTTTTTTTGCAATTTTTTGACGATTGTTTTCTTTTACTGGCTCAAATGGGTATTGAAAAGACCCGTACTAATTGAGCAAGTTTTAGATAACAATTGGGTACAGTTTTGTGGATTTTGAATCGTTTTGAGAAAAAGGTCGAAAATCGGGACTATTTTTCTTAATTTTTTGCTGTTCTGTTTTTTAGACAATTTTCTTTGCCTATTATGACTTGCCGATTATTTTGCTATCATCTGGATACCCTATTGGCTGAAAGGTATTTTTATTTGGATTATGTCCTTGTAATATTAAAAAAATTATTAACTTTTTCCCAGTTTTTAGTGCAAGTTGTTTTTTCATAATTTGGCCTCAAGTATTTTCAAAAATTACATAAGTGGTTTAGTAAGTAATAGCTGCCTTGATGGAGTATCTTTGGCAGGGATAGTTATTTCGGGATCTTATTTTATCACAAAATTTGATCAGATTTTTAATCATAATTTAACAGATTTGATTTTTGTTTTCTTTTTTGTTTTATGGTTTTGATTCAAGATAATCATAATTTAGTGGAGGCACGTTTTGTCTGATGAGTAGTTGGATGGCGTTTAAATGATTTTCCATTTCGAGTCGTTTTCGGTATTCTTCCGGCTATGTTTTTTTAAGATCTGTTCACACATTTTCGTGATTTTTGAAGTCAAATTGGAGTAGTGATTTTAGTCACGCCGAAACAGGAAAAGGAGCGAAAAAGCGAGTGGTTTTGCGGCGTGAAGTTTTTTGCTCTAGTTTTAAAGTAGCATGAGAATACGGTGTTTGAACAAAAATTCCTTTTATTGGTAGTGGTTTTTTGTTCATATGTGGCAATTTCACTTTAATTTTTTATTGTTTTTTCTATTTTTTGGATCCGATTTTTTTTCAATGCTTTTATCAATCCATTCATAGTCCGTTTTTGTCTAGTTTTCTGTTTATTCGATGGGAATTCCTTGAATGGAACGTCAGGACTTGTCGTGCTATGTTTTGTCAGGACTTGTCCTGCTATGCTTTTTTACAAATCAAAGAATTTTAATTGTATTGGGGCGCTGTCTTTTTTTTAAGTTCTGTTCACACGTTTTCATAATTTTTGAAGTCAAATTGGAGTAGTGATTTTAGTCACGCCAAAACATGAAGTGGAGCGAAAAAGCGAGTGGTTTTGCGGCGTGAAATTTCGTTGCTCTAATATTAAAGTAGAGTGAGAATACGGTGTTTGAACAAAAATTGCTTTATCGGTAGTGGTTTTTGTTCACATGCGGCAATTTCACTTTAACTTTTACTGTTTTTTTTTCAATTTTTTGGATCGGTTTTTTCCCTAAGTGGTTTTTTCAATCCGTTCATAGTCCGTTCTATGTCTAGTTTTCTGTTTAGTCAAATAAAATTCTTTGAATTGTACGTCAGGACTTGTCCTGCTATGTTTTTTTTTACAAATCAAAGAATTTTAATTGTTTTGGGGCGCTTTCTTAAGTTCTGTTCACACATTTTCATAATTTTTGAAGTCAAATTGGAGTAGTGATTTTAACCACGCCAAAACATGAAGTGGAGCGAAAAAGCGAGTGGTTTTGCGGCGTGAGATTTCGTTGCTCTAATATTAAAGTAGAGTGAGAATACGGTGTTTGAACAAAAATTGCTTTATCGGTAGTGGTTTTTGTTCACATGCGGCAATTTTACTTTAAGTTTTTCTGTTTTTTTTTTCAATTTTTTGGATCGGTTCTTTTTCCTCAGTGGTTTTTTCAATCCGTTCATAGTCCGTTCTATGTCTAGTTTTCTGTTTAGTCAATTAAAATTCTTTGAATTGTACGTCAGGACTTGTCCTGCCATGTTTTTTTACTTCGTCGAACAAAAAATTGTATCGCTTTACCTCATTTTGCCGCTTTTTCATTATTTTGCGTGAAATCTTTTTGACTTCTCTAGGCTAGTTTCTCTCTTTTCTCATTCTGCTAAAAGTGATTTTGAACATGAGTTGCTCTGTTCATTTTGAATTTCTTTGCTGAGCAACTCATGTTCAAAATCACTTTTAATCAAAATGAACAGAGTCAGTATAAAAAATTGAAGTCAGAAATAGAAACGGGACGAACCCATAAAGCCCAATTTTAGATGCCCGCTATTTGAACGTCGTTCCTATAAGGCTTAGTTACCATCTCTAATGCTTATTGGTATTGAAAGTAGCTGTAGCCTCTCTCTAAGAAACAGAAGTATGTTCAACTACGAAATGCCATCAAAATAAATCGACCTTAAAAAATGTTTTGTACAGAAGTCTTTTTTTTTCAATATCTTCTATTCTTTCAATCCCAATCATGCTTATTGGGATCAACGGTGGCTATTTTCCGGTCATCTGCCGGGTATGTTTTCATTTAAGCGAATGTTGGTGATTGATTTGCTTAAACGTTAAACTCATATAGCACAAAAGAAGTTGGTTTATTATTTAAGGGAAACCTATTGGACGAACTATAATAGTCTCTTGAAATAAAGTTGATAGTCGCGTTGAGTTGAGAGATATGATGCTCTTTTATGTGACATAGTTGTTTGACGGATTTTTCTTTTCGATGTAATAGAGGGTTTAAAATTGGGTTTTCAAGATTTTAGTCTGATGAATCTAGTTGCGCGCTCTATAGTGAACTTCGCTGCAAAATTTTCACCATTAAATGCATCAAAATTAGCTTCCGTATGTAAAATTGAGGCTCGGTAATGTGCGTTTGCGCATAGTTTTCTGACCCCGCTGCTCCACAGTTTTCAAACAAAAAAGTTTTCAATAGCCGCCGTCAGCGTCTCAACGGCTAATGTTTAGGCACTCTCCTTTTTTACGACTCGAAGAGGAGTAATGGTGACGTTTTTTTTAAAAATTGCTGACTTCTCTGTTAACAGGATATAATGTCAAATGCTGCCCGTGAAAAAAGTGTTAAGCTCAATCTGCTGGAACAGATTTTTGAAATTGAGTTTTTTTTCATATAATCTTTTGAGAGAGCGAGTCTTTATACATTTTTGCTAAGCTGTAGATTTTTTCTCGAGATTTTTTTTCACGTGCGGCCTTTTTAAAGCCGTTTTCAATAGCCGTCTCAGCTTTTCAGTCGGCTATTATGAGCTCCTATTTTTTTTTTACTTTGTCGAACTAAAATTTTTTGCTTTACCTTAGTTCACAGCTTGTTAAACATTTTGCGTGAAATATTTGGCTTCTTTAGGCTAGTTTCACTCTTCGCTCATTCTGCTCAAAGTGCGTTTAAAAAGCAGTTGCTCAGCAAAGCAATTCAAAATGAACAGAGTCCGTATCAAAAACGAAACCAGAATTGTGAACGGGATATACTCATAAGGCCTAGTTTTAGATGCCCCTTGCTCGAACTTTGTTCTTATCGGTCTTAGTTACCATCTCTAATGCTTATTGGTTTTTATACTAGCTCTTGTATCGTCTCACTATGAATCAGGAGTACGTTCAACTACAAAATGACATCAAAATAGTTTGCACTTTAAATTTGTTTGCCTACGAAAATCGTTTTTTTAAAGTATTTTTTCTGTTCTTTTTTTAATTATTCAATCAATTCTTCGGATTGTAATTCATGACTAGTCTTGCAATGGTTTTTTACTTTGTGGAATTAAGATTTGTTTCGCTTTATCTCTTTTTTCGCCTTTTCGACATTTTGTATGAAATCTTTCTCTAGGCTAGTTTTATTGCTCGCTCATTTTTCTCGAAGTTCGTTTAAACAGCAGTTGTTCAGGAAAGCAACTTTAAGTGAACAGAATCAGTATCAAAAGGAATTCGAAAATAGAAATGTGATGAACCCATAAAGCCCAATTATCGATGCTCGCTACTTGAGCCTTGTTCCTATAAGTCTTAGTTAGCATCTCTAATGCTTTTTTGGTTTCAATAGTAGCTAACCCCTTTATCCTCTAATCCTCTCAGTAAGAATCAGGAGTGTGTCTAACAACGAAATAAAAGCAAAAAAGTTCCCTTTTTTTAAGCATATATTCTTAATCAATCAGTTTCTTTTATGTTATCCCGTACTTTCAATCCCAAGCGGGTTTATGGGAATCAATGGCGGCTATTTTTCGGCAATCTGCTGGGTATGTTTTTATTTGCTCGGTCATTTCATTTTTAATCAAAATTTTTCTAGAGGATGAAAAAACGTCCAGATTATTTAAGGGCATCCAGACATGTGTGATATCGTTGCTCCATTCTGGTATAATTGTATCTTTTTAATTGCTCTCAAACGAAGTTTGTAGCAATTATATTAGTCCTGTCGGTCTTAAGCAATTTTTTGCTTCACCGATTTTTCGTCTCGACCGATTTCCGACCCATTTGGCTTTTCGTCCTAAGAAACGGGATAAACAGGTAACTCCCAGCTCTTAGAGCCTTTCAGCTCGCTAGTCTCCAAGTATGCGATTCACAGAAACTGTTTTGGAGACTTATACTTATGGTGTGAAGGGCGGTTCTTAGAGGTTAACCCCCCCCCCCCCATATCAGCCGCCCTATCACTTCACCCCCTTCCCCCATCTCAACTCCTGCGCATAGTTCAGGCCGTACGGGCCCCGTGCAGCCAAAAACCGCCTCTCACGCCGATCTCATGCGATAACAGTTTTTGGATAGTTATATGGCTATATTATATTAGCCATTTGGAGTGCCGAGAAGAAAAGTGGCTCAAAATCAATCTGCAGCTATGCTTTAATTTGCGAATGCTAAAGAGTAATTGGTTTTTCAAGCTGACATGTCTCACTAGAACTTTACAAGGTCAATTTCAACAGATACTCCTAAGGAAATTCTCACAAACTCTTCAATAATTTTCCTGGTTTGTCAAAACAATAAGAAATGCGGTAATTAAAACTGCCCGACTTATGTGAAACGTAAAGTTGATTCACTTTTGCGCGGTAATTTTGCATTTTTTGTGAAGGCACATCATATAACGGTGCACAACGTTTTCTAATTTTGTTAGATATGTAATAATAATAGTTGAATTAATCTTGAGTGAAATGCACATATTGAGAATAAGGTAGGACGGCATCAACGTTGTGCTCATGAAGGAACAAGCGGAAAGCCTCTAAGGCGTGTGATGTTGCCCTATATAGTCAATAAAATAATTTAACAAAACGTACTTCAAAAAATAATCACATAAAGCGTCAAGCAAAATTTTATAAGTTGAAGGTTATTCATTTAGCGGGGACTTCAACCATTTACTTCAACAAATTCATTTAGGAAACTGACCCTTTAGGAAACTGTTTATTTTTCAGAGTATCATGTTCTAAAGTGTCAAATGCTGTTTTAGGTCAAGTAAAATTAGCAGCGGGACTTTTTTGAACTCCTTAAGAAAACAGCCGCATTAATGGTATTCAATATAACTCGAAAACAGAATTGTTTATTTTTGAGCAACTTGAGACACTCAGTCTTAAAAATAGTCAAGTAATCTCACTTAAACCACGCCTTCAATTATCTGTGATTGGCAATAAGTTGTAAACGATATGGGTCAGTAATTACCATGGTTGTTGTTATCGCCATTTTTAAAAGAGAAGGAACACTCTTGTAACTTTAAATGTTAGCTATCTTACTGACGTATATTTTGTGAGAAGGAAAACTTCAGTTTACTGTGACTGAGTAGTGGCATGGAGTTCATTTTTGATGCAGAGCACCTTCAAAAGTTCATTTCATCGTGAGATTATTCAGGAGTAATTTTACAGGTTCAATATTGCAAAGTTTGGCGATTTATTTGATTATTAGAATTGTAGTTTTTTCCTCTTTTCAACGTGGAGTAATCCAAAGTCCTTTCAATAACATAGCAAAATTGAAGACAGCGGATATGGACAGGTTGCTCTGGCCTTGCCTGTTTTAGTTTTTAAGAGAGTGTATGAGCGCAGTTTTCCAGAACTAAGCACATTGGAATATGCACTAGCCTTTGGTCATTTCAGTGCTCATCAACTCAATTTGTGTTTCATACGTTGCCTTGAGTTCTTTGTAATTATTCTAATAGGGTAAAAAATGGATTAGTTTCTACTTCAGTCGAGTAAAATTTTTAATGCAAAGATAAGATTTTTTGGCACGCTAAAAGTTCCCTTTTAAACTTCATACAAGCAGATTTTTCTTGCAAGCTCTGAATTATGAGTTCTGTAAATGTTACGGAGCTTCTAGTTTTAAGAGCTGTTGCTCATAGCGAGAAAATTATTTTGTTATGGCTGCCCTGAGCTACGAAATTGGTTATTTTTAAGAGATATCCTTTTTTAAAAATGTATTGCTTCACTTTTTGACGTTTAATTGCTGTTAAACGAAATGTGTCCTAATAGTATTAGTCCTGCGGCCTTTTTGGTGCAATTTTTCTCTTGCTAGATTTTTCGTAGGACACTCCGTCCGCTCACGTTTTTCTTTTAGCAAGTCTTCCACATTTTGCTTCTGACTTAGGTTACTAACTGTTTCAATTGAATGGAGTTTTGGATTGGGAAACGTAGTGAATATATGGCAAGTACTAAAGAGCAAACTGTTCAAAGAAAACTTAAACTGTTCTAGTGTTGGAGACTGGAACCAGAGAAGCGACCAAACTTCGAGGGTCTCAAGCACACTCTCGAAGACTCCTTGCTTGATAAAGATGGGCAGTACAACGAATGATTTCATTCCATGGATTATCGTGGTGCTTCACATATCAACAGATGGATTGGGAGACGTTTGAAAAAACGCGGCCATGCATATTTATTTTTGATAGAACTTCTAAATAGATGCAGCTTTACATGTCTTTTGTACTGTGTAAATTAGACTACTAAATTGGCTATTTTCTCTTGTATTTCTGCTATTGCACTATAAAGATTTACTTTCAAAATTATCAGATCATAAAATTCTGGTTTGATTAAGTAATTTCGTTTATCGGCAACAAATTGAAACTTTTGTGGACAAGTTTTTGTACAACAGATTTCTATCTGCACAACAGAATCTGGTTTAAAGACAATATCTGAACGCAGTTGGTTTAGTAAAAGCTGATAAAAGTTATTCATTGAAATTATAAAAAGAAACTTTCTGCAAGCCAAGTAAAGGTATGAATTAATCTTCAACGTACAACGACCTGTCTCAACCAAAGTAGAAAAGAAGTACATAGCACAAAGTTTTACTGTTTACTGGCTCTGTTTTAAAGAGAAAAAACTGCATAACATTCAACTAAGCTGAAAACCATTACGTTTGTATTTAATCGAATTGTGGTCATTTAAGTTAACATAGCTACCCAAATTCTTAAGCTTCGGGAAAGTTATGATGGTGAAGTAGCAGTTATCAATCTCCCGCAAATTCAAAAACCTGGATTGTGATTTTGTGAGCTATTTGAAATTCAATTGGAACTGTGGCGATATTGAGGAACAAGTCCAGATTCAGCGAAAAGCTAAGGTTGGTTTTTCCACAACTTGCGTTTTGTGTAGTTGTTTCAACAAAAAAAATTGTTCGATTCCGAAATTGACGAGAAACAGCAAATCAGCTTAAGAACCTCTAGAGCACAGCTGGATTGAGATCAACTAGCAATATCCGTAGAAAACAGCTGACCTTAATGAATTTGAAAGTTAATTTTTTGTAAGGAATTTTTTTGTTTCTACCAAATGCGTGGAATATACCAAAAAGTTCACCTGTTAAATCCTGATGACAGCTGCGTCCAGATTAACCTCCTGCCTGAAGAAAGGTTTTAATACCTTTGAAACCGAGATTTTGTGACATCTCATACTTACGGTAAACGCGATCTCTTGAATACCAAATCATTAAAAATCAATGTTTCAGAGATATTAACACATAAGACATGACCTAGACATCAGAACGGTCTTGTCTGTGACGCGTGCATACTAGACCAATTCGCTGCCAAGTTGCCCTTGCCAGGGAATTTTCAGGTCGTTGAATCTAATTTGGAAAGCGAATAATTCGTTACAGAAAATCAATTTAAAATAATTGTGAAATACACATATCAATTATATCAATATTAATTGCATTTATGATAGGCTTCATGATAGGTTATAAAAAGTTTAAAATTGCTTGAAGAATTGTGCCCTGATTTTTTTTTCACAGTTTGAAGTTTATTAAAATTATTGCTAACTGGATTAGAAATGAAGATGTCCCAAGATTTTATAGCTCTTGCAAAAATGCAGTTCTTAAGATAATGTGATTTGTATTTGACGTCGAAATGGTGGTGATTTTTTCGTGTTTTTTGCTACTTCAGTGCTGACACCATTAATTGCGAAGCGATAGCGGCTATTATTGGGGACATCGTGGTTTTTCACAATTCAGAGAATTTGAATTGTATTGGGGCGCTGTGTTTTTTTTTAGATGTGTGCACACATTTTTTCAATGACTTTGATCTTTCAAAACGGGATAAACAGGTAAAACCCAGCGGGCATTAATTTTCATTAGAGGCCCAAAGTGGGCTTTAGTAGCCCTTCAAATGCTTGGAGTGGTGCAGCTGCTGGGATGACCTTAATTCAAGGTTAAAAGGTCATTTTTAGGAGTTTTGGGGCTCAATGGCGCAATTTTTCATGTTTTTTTTTTGTAATTATTTTTGACTTTTTGTTTGATTAGTGTTAGGTTGGAGCTTTTAAACGTTTATGAAGGCCTTTTGCGAGACAAAATTACTTGTTATGAACATTTTATGAGCTATATGTTTTGGTACTACAAACACACGCAAAATGATACTAATTTTTGCTATTTTTTTCAAGTTTTTTTTGAAAATTTTTGCAAGTTTTTGTGTTTTTCCTGCTCTAGGGGCCAGGTAATCTCCTTTAGGGTATTGAACAGTAGGGTGTTGTTAATAGGTAGTGTTGATAATAGGGCATTGAATAGTTTCCGGTAACAATGGATTGGTTTTCAACATTTTAATGTCTCGAATTTCTGCAAAATTTTTGATAAAATCAACTCTTTAAGGTTTTCTTGAATTTTTTTTGTCAATTTTTGATTTTTTTCCATTCTCAAGAACCAGAAACCCTATTCCAAGGTCTAAAAATGTCACTGCATTTTTGTTAGTTTCAATGGATTTGTTTTTCAAAAATTTAACCCTTCGACTTTCAGAATTTTTTTGGTAAAATTTGCAATTTTTTTGCAGTTTTTTTAAAACATTTGTCGTTAATTCATTGTTCTTGTATCAGTAACCAGGTGACCTCATCCAAGGTTTGATAGCATGTTATTAATTACTTGCTCGGGGCAATTGAATGGCTTTCAACATTTTAATAAAACAATTTTCAACTTTTTGCAATTTGAAATTTTTTCCAAAATTTATTGCCTATCGATTTTTGAGCCAATGAACTTTTTAAGGCTTGAAATTGGGTTACTGAATAGCCTCTAGAGACACAGAATTGATTCCAAAGATATTAAAATCACGATTTTTAGCAACATTTCATCAAAATTTGCAACTGATTTCATTTTTTAAAAATTTTCCGGTCATCAAGTTAATCGATCTTCAAGGGCCACTGAATTTTTTCGGGTCTTGCAGATATAATACTGGACCGATCTCAGAAAGAAAAGTTGGTTCTAAACATATTTTTGAAATAGGTATATTTAAAAGGATCAAATTTTGACTGAGGGGTAAAAGCTAGTTTTAGCAATGAGTATATTTTTTGTTTTTTTTGTGTTTGATTATTTTAGTTTCTCAATTTTTTTTGATGATTTTGTTTGTGTTTTGGCTGGCATAGTTCAGTTGATCTGCTGCTCAGGTAGAGTACTTCTATTTCTTTTTGTATTCTTTGAATTGTATTTCAGGATTTGTCCTGCTATGTTTTTTAAATTCTTCGTCTCCATCGATGATTCTTACGACCTGACTTCTTGGAATTGACTTCTTGGAATTGACCTCTCGGAATTGACTTCAGTGACCTCTATTGTTTTTCAGTTAAAATTTGTGTGTCTGACGTCATTTCTGCCATTAGGTCAATTGCGTGACTTATCTCACTCACAAAAATGACTTCTGAACTTACTTATGGAACTTTAAATTTTAAGAACATAAAATAGTGTGCATCTAAGTAGTGCCAAACTTATATGCCCTAGTTCATTAGTCTCGAGCTTCTGATTTCGAATATCAATTTTGAAAAAGCTCTCTCAGCGCTTTTTCCCTATAGACTGTATATGTAAAAAAATTGACAGTCCGAATCTAACCCAAAAAGTGTAGTTGTCTATTAAAGGACTGGTGGTCGATCTGTCTATCCTATTTCTTTAGTTGTTTCAATTCATGGAAGGCCATAAGCGTCTATCGGGGCTATTTTCCGGCAATATGCCGGCAATGTTTTGTTTTTAAGACCTTTTTTGAAACCGCTAACAAAGTAAAGAAGAGGAAAAATCTGTTTAAATTCCGTAAATATTGTTCGTAATTGATAATTTTTTTGAGAATGCGAAAAATTGTGTTGACGAACTTTAGTACCTATTACTACTAATCAATGAAATAAAAACTATTGGGTTTTGATTACAACTATCTTCCACAGCGTTCATCAATAGTGATAGTGGAATCTTTGATTGGATTTCGGTAATGTTTCTCTATAAATGGGAATTCTTACAAATATTTTTCTCCGTGATTCATTGTGAAAATGGGAATTCGTACATGTATTTTTGTCCGCGATTCATTGTGAAAATGGGAATTCGTTCCTATGTTTTTGTCCGTGATTCATTGTGGAAGTGATCGATGAAATTTTGAACGAGGCAAATAATTTTCAAACTAAATTTTAATTTTCGCTAAAATAATTTATAAAGCAGTTCAACTCAAGGAGGCCTTCTCAAGATGTTTCCTTTTCAATGACTCCTCATTTTAGAACAATATTGGAATGCAGCTACAGATTTTTGTTTCAATGGATTTGTTTTTCAAGAATTTAACCCTTCGACTTTCAGAATTTTTTGGTAAAATTTGCAATTTTTTTGCAGTTTTTTCAAAACATTTGTCGTTAATTCATTGTTCTTGTATCAGTAACCAGGTGACCTCATCCAAGGTTGGATAGCATGTTATTAATTACTTGCTCGGGGCAATTGAATGGCTTTCAACATTTTAATAAAACAATTTTCTACTTTTTGCAATTTGAAATTTTTTCCAAAATTTATTGCCTATCGATTTTTGAGCCAATGAATTTTTTAAGGCTTAAAATTGGGTTACTGAATAGCCTCTAGAGACACAGAATTGATTCCAAAGATATTAAAATCACGATTATTAGCAACATTTCATCAAAATTTGCAATTGATTTCATTTTTTAAAAATTTTCCGGTCATCAAGTTAATCGATCTTCAAGGGCCACTGAATTTTTTCGGGTCTTGCAGATATAATACTGGACCGATCTCAGAAAGAAAACTTGGTTCTAAACATATTTTTGAAATAGGTATATTTAAAAGGATCAAATTTTGACTGAGGGGTAAAAGCTAGTTTTAGCAATGAGTATAATTTTTGTTTTTTGTGTTTGATTATTTTAGTTTCTCAATTTTTTTTTGATGATTTTGTTTGTGTTTTGGCTGGCATTGTTCAGTTGATCTGCTGCTCAGGTAGAGTACTTCTATTTCTTTTTGCATTCTTTGAATTGTATTTCAGGATTTGTCCTGCTATGTTTTTTTAATTCGTCGTCTCCATCGATGATTCTTACGACCTGACTTCTTGGAATTGACTTCTTGGAATTGACTTCTCGGAATTGACTTCAGTGACTTCCATTGTTTTTCAGTTAAAATTTGTGTGTCTGACGTCATTTCTGCCACTAGGTCAATTGCGTGACTTACCTCACTCACAAAAATGACTTCTGAACTTACTTATGGAACTTTAAATTTTAAGAACATAAAATAGTGTGCATCTAAGTAGTGCCAAACTTATATGCCCTAGTTCATTAGTCTTGAGCTTCTGATTTTGAATATCAATTTTGAAAAACTCTCTCAGCGCCTTTTCCCTATAGACTGTATATGTCAAAAAATTGACAGTCCGAATCTAACCCAAAAAGTGTAGTTGTCTATTAAAGGACTGGTGGTCGATCTGTCTATCCTATTTCTTTAGTTGTTTCAATTCATGGAAGGCCATAAGCGTCTATCGGGGCTATTTTCCGGCAATATGCCGGCAATGTTTTATTTTTAAGACCTTTTTTGAAACCGCTAACAAAGTAAAGAATAGGAAAAATCTGTTTAAATTCCGTAAATATTGTTCGTAATTGATAATTTTTTTGAGAATGCGAAAGTTGTGTTGACGAACTTTAGTACCTATTACTACTAATCAATGAAATAAAAACTATTGGGTTTTGATTACAACTATCTTCCACAGCGTTCATCAATAGTGATAGTGGAATCTTTGATTGGATTTCGGTAATGTTTCTCTATAAATGGGAATTCTTAGAAATATTTTTCTCCGTGATTCATTGTGAAAATGGGAATTCGTACATATATTTTTGTCCGCGATTCATTGTGAAAATGGGAATTCGTTCCTATGTTTTTGTCCGTCATTCATTGTGGAAGTGATCGATGAAATTTTGAATGAGGCAAATAATTTTCAAACTAAATTTTAATTTTCGTTAAAATAATTTATAAAGCAGTTCAACTCAAGGAGGCCTTCTCAAGATGTTTCCTTTTCAATGACTCCTCATTTTAGAACATTATTGGAATGCAGCTACAGATTTTTTTGCCCATTATATTTTTGATTATTGTTTTTTAATTCCTACTATTATTTAAATTTCAAATAAATTATTCTAAAAAAGTATATTTCTGGGTGACCATGAAGAACACTACTGCTAACTTTTCTGTTCTAACTTTTACTAACTTTTGGCTGGACAGGCATCAGCAATTTTAAAGATACTAATTAAATTCGACCCTTTTCAAAAACTCTTACTAAATTTTATTGCTGGTACTTTTGGCTCGCTTTGACAGTAATCTATAAACGACAAGCTGTTGTTCTAATGAATTAAATGGCGGCTTTTTAACTGTTGTCTTTGAAGTATGAAGCTACCAAAAGATACCTATTTTGAAGATTTTTCCCTATTTTTGAAATTCTGTTGCATTTGTCGAACTAGTTAATTCTCTGACACAAAACTTCAATTTCATTTGTTAAGACTTCGAAAAGGTATCATCGTTATTGTTTTTTTAATCTTTTTTTCATGGTTTAACAATAGAACTGTTTGATACTCTGGAACTCTTTGCTGGAGTGTCACTGATAACATCTTCAAAAATTGAAGCTTCTTTTTCTGCGTTAGTTTTCTTGCTTCAACTTTTGCGGAACGGGATTTCAATTGATTTTAGACAGAAAACAGCTTTTTTATTACATTTTAGTTTTTGTAAAACCGAGGATTACCCCTGATTGAGGACGATGCCTGTGTTCAAATTGTTCTGCAAAGCACAGACCTCCTAAAATTGAAGAAAATCAGTACTTGATTTGCTAATAAAATGAAAACAAGGCGGCTCGGTAATGTGCGATGGCACATAAGGTTCCGACCCCGCCCATCCACAATTTTGGCATAATTGTGTACCAAATGAGGAACAGATAGAAAAACCCAAAAATTATTTTTTGCGAATCCCAAAAAAGCCCAAGTCGTTTTCAAAAAATTCTGTATGAACGATAAGATAGCCTCCAAAGCAAATAACTCAGTGGAGTAAAAACTGATGCATTAGATTGCTGTAATATGTCAATATTAAGAAAGCGAGTCAAGACGAACAGCAAAATCAAACAACAACAACAACAAACATAAATTACATCAAAAAATTTATGTCCCTCTTAAAAACTAAATTTAATAACAAAGTCAACATACTGTCAGATAAACCTAAAACTAAACAAAAATAACTTATAAATCACCAGAAAACATATGCGACCAGTCCATAAAAAGGTTTGGTAACAATTATACAAAAAAGAACAAAAACAGTAAAGTAAAAAAATTAACGTATTTTTTTGAAACAGTTAACTTCAAAGTAATAAATACCATTAGGAATCAATTAATATTACCACAAATTTGCAATTACCACTGCTTCTATAGAAGGGCATTAGGACCTGTCCTTATTCATTTTTTAAAGCGGCTAAAAAGAACAACAAAGAACAAACAAAATTTCAATTGAAACTTGCCAGAAAACGCTGTCAAAACCGTCAAGCCAAATTTTGGCACTCAAAATATATTTGATTGCGCCTTCTTCAAACAGTTATAATGTAGTACGTTGCCAATCGTTAGTAAGACTAGGTAACAAGTAGACAAAAAAGCGAAGTGCTAAAGTATGTAATACTTTTAATTTTTTTTTGAAACAAAATTACATTCAATGTCATGAAAGGCATTAAATACAAAAAGAGCTATTTAAATAGGGTCGTTTATTCATGAAAAGGAAGCCCTCGAGACCTGTATTTATCCAGAATATTTCTTGCATCTACAAAAAGAACGTCAAATATGACAAAAATGAAATTAATTTACTTTTTTTTGTGAAAAGCCGGTATCGAAGCCAGTAAGGTCATAACAAATTCTTTAAAAAAAGATTTTGGGACACCAATCTCTTTTATTCCCTTGAAACCCATAAGGTCATATTTGACCGGTAATTAACTAACGAGATTAGGTAAAAAAAGAAACATAAAAAGAACAAAATTGCGAAGTTAAATTTTTTGTTTTAATTTTGGAAAACGATTGTTTTCAAAGTCATGAAAGCCATCAGCTATCTACTAATATCAGAATATCGGTTCTTCTATTCTTCCATGAAAAGCCAATGAAAGCTATCACTATACAGGAAATTTCATACGACCGAAGCGACAAAGTATAAATGACAGTTAGAGACAAAATTAAAAAATTCAATTGATTTCTTCAAGAAAGAGGCGTCGAGGCCGTTAAAACGACGATGTATATCTTTTAAGATTCTAATATGTTCAATCGTGCCTTATTCTGAATGCTAATATGGTGACATGAGAACTGTCAATAATGTGATAATGTGACAAAATTAGAAAACGTGAAAAACTGGCAAATATCAAAACAAACAAAAATCTGAAATCTTGTAGTATCAAAGCCAGAAAACAATAACTTCAGGCTTAAAACTGCAACAGAGAATAGAAGAAAAGAAATCAGTAGAAAGAAGAAGCAGTCTTTTTTCGCTGACACTAAGCTGGAAGTTGAACAAATTAAGAAAAATAGAGGAAAATTTAATTAAGCCATTATTTATTGAAAAGTCAATTATTTTTTAAAAAAAGAAACGACCTTAAACTTTCAATTAAAAAACTAAATGCATTAGCTTGGAGCTGCTTAGCAAGCAAACTGGTGGGACCTATCACTCCTGAGCTTTGATTTGATATGTTCTGTTCTTTATTATTAAAAAAAGTCTTTTTTTTTTAAAAAAAAAGACTGACTGATTACAACCCGATATTTTTTGGATTGTAACAGTCCGAGAATGGCCCAAAACTAGCCCTGCTAATACTTATTGTCCGTTAGGAACAATTGATTTTTCGAATGTTGTAGATATAGATAATTTGTTAGTTGAAAACTGCAGAAAATAAATTCTGCATTTTTGATAATCAACTAGTAAAACTGGCAAAAAACGGCAAATTTTTAACTACAGTGCACTCTCAGCGGACTCTGAAGTAGAAATAGCCCCTTCCAAGTCTACAAAGATTGTATGAGTGTTGTTTGGGGGTGTACTGTTGGCAAATTTAATCAAAGTGGACTAAATTAGCTTATTTCGGGCTGTTATTGATGAAAAAGGCTAAATTTTGAAATGTTTATCCAGATGTTTTGACCAAAAAAATTAAATCAAAACAATCAACAATGCTTGTTCGTCTTCAAAAATAAAATTAACGACACTATTCTTGAAAATTGTAACAAATTTTAGCAAAATTGACGAAAATTTAGGCAAAAATTCCGGAAAAAGTGAATAAAAACAACGTGAATTCACTCTTCTTTTCTCAGAAGTTTAAACCTCGATAACTCCCTGTAAAAAACGAAAATTAAAAAAATCTTTTTAATTCCATATTCTACGCTGGACGAGCTTTCTAATGATACCAGTCTCAACTCTCTACGATGAATATATCGAGCGGCGAAAATTCACGGAACAAAAAAAAACCCATTTGAGTATATAGTTCCTCCCCCCTCAAGAGGGTCGGAACAAAAAATGTGGAGACAATTATACAGGCAAAACAATTTTAAGAAGATAAACAAAATGCAAAAAATGCACTTGAAATAAGTCTAGGAAATAATAACTAATATTTGATCTGCAAATCAGTTTTTTAAAATTGAACCGAATTGAAATGTTAATAATGAGATAAATACGAGTATTAGAATTCATTCCTCTGTTAAATTACATAGACAAAGTTTATTGGTTATGAAAATTTAGTAATAAATGCTATTTGAAATGGTTTTAAGTTTTTTTGTGGCTTAGTCTCACTTCGCAATCAATTTTCAACAGTCGTAACATCTTCGTATGTAGATAAGGGTTAAATGCCTTCAGGTGTTGCTTGTGGTGATTACTGTTCGAATGTGGCGAGTCTGGTGAGTTCTTGTTTTTTCATAATATCTAGGGCTTCGTATCACTCGCCTGCCAGATAGGGAAATGGACATGGGGTGTGCTTTTGGTGGGTCCACTTGTTTGGATGCGGATGCACTTCAGATTGCTGGAGTTATTGTAGTTCGAAGTGCTTCAATTTTCGTTGGTGCAAATCGCGAGGCTGAGAAATTGTTTTTATTTTGGAAGTCGTTTTCGCATTGCGTGTGATACATTCGATTTTTTGGATGATCTCGTTTCCTTTTTTGTGGATTATCTTTTCTAATGTTTTATGAGCTTTTCTCCTTTCAAATTTTGTGTAAATTTTTTGTTTTGCAACTACATTCTTTCTTGATTTTTGTGTTTGTTGCACGAACAAATTGTAAATTGTCGTCAGTTTCATTATATTCCATCTTGCTTGCATCGCGAGTGGCCCTCAACATCATCGCCATTTTTATGTCAAATATCAGTAATTCCTTTTCTGATCCCGCAAAAGGTGGACTCTGAGTTAACTGTATCGTCATCTAATTTGTGGTACTTATACTTTCAATTATTTTTTCATGCAACAATTTTGATGATTTTGATGTATTAAAGAGATAGCTTAGCAGGGTGTTTGATTTCCTAGCAGATTGAGCTTTGAATGGTAAAATCTTTTGTTTTTTTGTTTACATAGTTGAAGAAATGCCCAAAAAAGTATGGGTCGTGGTTGAGGGTTGTTGATGTGATGCTGATGCTCTTTTAAAGGTCCTCCAAATATGGGGTGTGTTTTGATGGGTCTATTTGGAGGACTTTTAAAGATTTTAGATTGATGTGGATGAAGTTGGTGACATCGTTGCTTTGGTTGTCGAGATGGATTTTTCATTGCGCGAGATTGGTTTTCGCTGAAAAATGGCCGTTCAATTTTTTTTAGTTAATACCAGAATATTGATACTCAAATGTGTTCTAATTCGAGCAAAATTAACAGACGTTTCTTGAGTTTTATGCGGGGAAAAATCATTAGCGTCAATTTGTGGAATGAAAAGTTTATTTGGAATGGATTTCGATGTGCAAGTAACTTGTTTATTAGTATTTGTAGTCTGAAATATGCAATTTTTAATTTATACTTATGCTACTTTATACTATTATTAATTTCAGGTACCTTCAGTGTGAACTGCAACTGGTAATTGTTTGTTGAGTGGTGAATTAATATTTTGCGAGTTTAAACGCGATGCGAAGGCGTCAGTGGAATTAATTGAATTTAAATCTTTTGAGAGGTGTACTTTACACTGCGGCTGCTTGTGCTGAATACAGTGAATGTAATCGAGGTGCAGATCTTTTATTAAAAGATCTTTTATTAAAAGTGAATGTAATCTCGTTTAAATTTAATGATTTTGTAGTTGACAAATTAACTCCATTTTCAACAATGAATTTTTCATCATAATATGCCGCCTTTCTAGCTTTTTGATAAGAGCGACGTGAAAAATTTCACCTAGATCCATCCTGGCGTCTGACAAGTATTCGGTCGAAAATTGATCCGGAAGATGTTCTATCCGGCTCGTGAGACGATCATTGTATAATGACCATTGTTTTAGCGACTTTCTTTTAAGGACTAAAAGCAGTGCTCTTTGGTCCGTGATTAATTTTCTTCCATCTTCATCCATAATTTTTTCAAAGTATTCCATTGGCCATACCACCCCTGATTTTTCTTGTTCATTAACACTGTAATGTTCTTTAAGTGCGAGAACACACAAACTTAAAAAAACACAAGGCAGGTCCAATGGGTTTCCAAGCATCTGCTGTTAGCTGTTCTAATGCTGCATCGACTTCAGGACGTGATGCCTGACGTTTTAAGCGTGTTCGAAGAGACAGGCTTCACTGACAAATTTCTTTTGTAATTTTTATGCGCTTCTTTATTTGCAAAAAATATTTACCGTGAGTTTCCGATAATATGAATATTTTAGACGTAGACTAAAAACTGACAAATTGGATTGCAAATTTAGAGCTAGAATCGGTAAGCAAGTACTTATATAGTTTACCGAACCTAGAAAAAAATGGCCCCTTTCAGAGCCCTTTGCAAACTCAAGAGATAGTATCGCTGATGTTTTTTGAGGGGAGGGACGGCAAGAAACAATAGTTTGAGAGGAATGGTTACCCGACCAATCAATTTCTGTTTTTGCAACGTAAACTTTAGGAAAGTTGTTGTTGAATGAAAAGTTTTATTGGAATAGATTTCGATGTGCAATTAATTCGTTTAGTGTAGTTGTAGTTCTAAATATGCAATCTTTAGCCTAAATTTTAGTTTATTTTGTACTATAAATACTTTAAGGTACTTAGACTGTCAGTGTGAATTGCAACTGGTAATTGCTTGGTGATTGAATTAAAATATTGCATTTTTACATGCGGTGCGAAAACATCAGTGGAATTAATTGAATTTAAAGCTTTATAGAGGTGTTTTTTTGCAGTGCGGCTGCTTGTGCTGAATAAAACAAATGTAATCGAGGTGCACGTCTTTCTGAGTTTAAATTTAATGATTTTGTAGTTGACAAATTAACTCCATTTTCAACAATGAATTTTTCATCATAATATGCCACCTTTTTAGCTTTTTGATAAGAGCGATGTGAAACATTTCACCTAGATCCATCCTGGCGTCTGACAAGTATTCGGTCGAAAATTGATCCGGAAGATGTTCTACCCGGCTCGTGAGACGACCATTGTATAATGACCATTGTTTTAGCGACTTTCTTTTAAGGACTAAAAGCAGTGCTCTTTTGTCCGTGATTAATTTTCTTCCATTTCCATCCATAATTTTTTCAAAGTATTCAATTGGCCATACCACCCCTGATTTTTCTTGGTCATTAACACTGTAATGTTCTTTGAGTGCACTAATACACAAATTTAATAAAACACAAGGCAGGTCCAATGGGTTTCCAAGCATCTTCTGTTAGCTGTTCTAATGCTGCATCGACTTCAGGACGTGATGCCTGACGTTTTAAGCGTGTTCGAAGAGACGGGCTTCACTGAGAAATTTCTGTTGTAATTTTTATGTGCTTCTTTATTTGCAAAAAATATTTACCGTGAGTTTCTGATAATATGAATATTTTAGACGTAGACTAAAAACTGACAAATTGGATGGCAAAACTAGAGCTAGAATTGGTAAGAAAGTACTTATATAGTTTACAGAACCTAGAAAAAAATGGCCCCTTTCAGAACCCTTTGCAAACTCAAGAGATAGTATCGCTGATGTTTTTTGAGGGGAAGGGACGGCAAGAAACAATAGTTTGAGAAGAATGGTTAACCGACCAATCAATTTCTGTTTTTGCAACGTAAACTTTAGGAATGTTATTGTTGAATGAAAAGTTTTATTGGAATAGATTTCGATGTGCAATTAATTTGTTTAGTGTAGTTGTAGTTTTAAATATGCAATTTTTAGCCTAAATTTTATTTTATTTTGTACTGTAAATACTTCAAGGTACCAGACTGTCAGTGTGAATTGTAACTGGTAATTGCTTGGTGAGTGGTGAATTAAAATATTGCATACTGACATGCGGTGCGAAAACGTCAGTGGAATTAATTGAATTTAATGCTTTATAGAGGTGTTTTTTGCAGTGCGGCTGCTTATGCTGAATAAATTGAATGTAATCGAGGTGCAGATTTTTCTGAGTTTAAATTTAATGAATTTGTAGTTGACAAATTAACCCCATTTTCAACCATGAATTTTTCATCATAATATGCCGCCTTTTTAGCTTTTTGATAAGAATGACGTGAGAAATATCACCTAGACCCATCTTGGCGTCTGACAAGTATTCGGTCGAAGTTTGATCAGGACGATGTTCAACCCGGCTATTGAGACGACCATTGTATAATGACCATTGTCTTTGCGATTTTCTTTAAGAACCAAAACTAGGGTTCTTTGTTTTGTGATTAATTTTGTTCCATCTTCATACAATTTTGACATTTTTGAATTGACCATACCACCCCCTATAATTGTTGTTCATCAACTCTGTAACGTTCTTTAAGTGCGACAAGACACAAATTTAAAAAACACAAGGCATGTGTAACGGATTTCCAAACATCTACTGTTAGGTGTTCTAATGCTGCATTGACTTCAGAACGTGATGCATGACGTTTTACACGTGTTCGAAGAGACAAGCTTTAGTGCAATTTTTCATTTGTATTTGTCTTGCGCTTTTTATTTCTATTAAATGTTTATCGCGAGTTTCCGATAATGTGCGTTTTTTTTGCCCTTGGACTAAAAACTGACAAGTTAGATCGCATATTACAGCTAAAATAGGTATATAATTACTGATATAGTGTACTGAACTGAGAAAAAATGTCCCTTTTGAGAGCTTTTTCAAACGCAAGAGATAGCATTGCTGACAGTTTTTTGAAGGGGCGGCATGAAACAACAGGTTAAGAAGAATGGTTACCCGGCCAATCGATTTCTGTTTTTGCAATGTAACTTATTTTCCAGAATACAATGCGTATTTTTAAGCTGCTCTAAGTGCATTCCATTGCTTTGAGAAATTCAGCAGGCATCTCAGTGAATCCGTGGAGTTCAGTCTTAAAGCGACAAGTACTTGTTTTTTCTCCAGTTCTTAAGTTAGGTTTTCAATGTTCTGCAGCATTACAATGCAGATTTAATTGACTGTACGAGTAAAATAAGTCAATAGTAGAATAATAGATAGAACTTTGCGACTCGGTGTTACTTGTCTGTTGAGAAACAAAATCGACCAGTGTATCAATATATCGCATTCAATATATGTTTTTATGAAAAACCATATTAATTGTTTTTGAGTCTGGGTCTAAATTATGTCTTTATTGTCTTTATTTCTTGTTACTACTATCGGAGAATTAAGGAACTGAGCGGAACAGTCTGACAGTCTTTTCATAAAGTTCCTCTTTGAGAAATTTGTTGTTTTTTCGTTACCTTTCTCTGAAAGTTGATGGAATTTCGTATTCCATTTTGATGTCAAGTTTCGGTTTTTAGGAAACTATGAATGTGCTATATGAGTTTGAACGACCAAAGTTAGTTATAGGACTAGAGTTATTATTTTATTAAGAGCCTTGCCTAAATTTTCAAAAAGATCCCGTTTGATCAATGGTTTAGACCAATGGATACCACCGCAAGTTTCTTTTATGGGAAATGTCATCCATTACTGAACCTGATGTACGGATTCGTTCTTGAGTGTCAATCGGTCCATTCAAAAAAATCTTAGATGCGGTTGCTTTTAATTTTCTACACAAAACGCTTGTGGTGACTTTTCCATTCCACAATTGGAATTGCAAATGATCTGTCGAAAATCAAGCATGTGCACTATCAGAGTCCATAAATCTTGTTACAGTTATAATTTTGATTTTAATGGGCATATTCACGGGTTCAATCGTTGCGTCAGTTTCATTGGTTTCAGTTAACGTCGGAAATGGTCTCTTCTGATTCATATACTTTGTTATATGAATCGGTGCGAGAGAAAATACGAGAATTCTCGGTTGGAGTTTCTTGCTCTACGGTATTTACTATCTTTCTGCTGTTATTGAGTTGGGAGTTCAAATTATTTTTGCGAAAAGATTTAACAGTTATTTAACTACTTGCCTCGTGCATTGCATTCGTTTTTGTGAACAGGCGACCACGTTAGAGCACCATTTTAGAAATTGGATGCTGAGGTTGGTAGAAGCCAACTTTGTGATCAAATCCTTTGATAGCCAACATGGCGGGTAGGACCTTGGTCAAAGACTAAAATAGTGGCAATTGAAAAATTATTGTGTTCTGGATTCTGACGCTGTTTCTCAAACGCAGTTCCATTTTTGTTTTCAACTCAAGTGCTTCACAAGATTCCTTTGTAGTTTTGCGGAATTCTTTTCAAATGGGGATGGGCCACCAGATTTGTTATATTCTTGCCTCTAATCAGTTTTTCGTCTCTTTTTTCAACGTCACATTTTTCTGCTAGTTCAGGGAGTTTACTGTAAAACTGCTCAAGCGCTTGAGTAGTAAGGTGTCTTACTGGGCACGCAACGGGGGGACATTTGGGTGTTACTGTGTTCGCAACGGGGGGGGGACACGAAAAATTTTTTCGAAAAGTTGATAGTTTTTGGCGTTTTGGCAAGAGCGGTGGAAAATGCCAAAAACTATCGCCTTTTCGAAAAATTTTTTCGTGTCCCCCCTTTGGTAGGTTTGGTTTGTTTTATTTGTTAAACGGGAAAAAGCACTACTGTTCCAGTGGTTGTCATTTTGTAATCAGCCCAGGTGAGCCTCATCAGTAAAAAAAAAATTTTTTTGAAAAAAAAATTGAAAAAAAATGAAAAATTCAAAGTGTTAAAAATGCATGAATTGTATTTTGCGCTGGGTTTCAGGTCTCAAAGACGATTTTTTGTTGACCTCATCTCACCTGGTCGGCCTAATCATCGAAAAAAAACTTCGAAAAAATTTGGGAAAGTTCAAAATTTTTTTGAAGTACTAAAATTGTGTGAAATGAATTTTGCGCTGGGTTTCAGGTCTCAAAGGCGATCTTTTGTTGACCTCATCTCACCTGGTGGGCCTAATCATTGAAAAAAACTGAAAAATTTTGGGAAAATTCAAAAATTTTGAAGTTTTAAAATTGTGTAAAACACAATTTGCGCTGGGTTGCAGGTGTTAATGTTAATTTTTTGTGGACATCATTTTACCTGGTACTAGGATTATATCAAATGTTTTATAACCAGAAACTGTCACCAATAGGTTGTTGACTGTTTGTAGTATTCTTTATGTCTGTTACTATCAGTCAGTCCTCTCAAATACTCTTATAACCCTTTATTTGATGATGCATGAGAACAAAATATAGTAATAGGCAAGGAGGTGAGTGGTTGTTGCTATGCATGTGCTGTTGTTAGAACTCTCTGTGTCATCAATCTATTTTTAGAATACAATGTATACTATGACTAACTACTACAGTCACTGCCGAAGGTCATTATACACGAGTAGTTGTCGTATTCCATTGTGATTGGGAGACCGATCGACCGAGAGTGTCAATGATTTATTTTTGAAAAAGTTTACATGTTCAACTGTCTGCATCCGGTGGTTTTGTTATTACAGTTTAACACAGTACTTGTATAGCAATAGAGCAAACTTATAAGAATTTGTTTGAGATTTAGTTTGAGTTTGAGTTTGATTTGTAAACAAACTATGCCAGCGGTTGACGATTGTTCCTTCTTTGTTTTTTCTCATGACAGTAGCGGTACAGAAAGACGTTTTGTAGCTGTCAATGTAAACACTTGTTTTTATACTTTAAAAAAAGAGACATTAATGAAGTAAATAATCTGCTTATGTCTTGCGCTCGAACTAACAGATTTAATTTATTTGGATAAAAACTTCCAGGAAAGCATATTGTACTAGCAAACTTCCAAGAGTCCTGCCAGGAAAACGTATTGAATTTGTCATTATGAAAGTGTTTTTTTTCAGAACATACTTTTAGCCATCAAATGAGAGAACACTAGAGAGACGAACACACAATTAAAACATCAACAAAACAACGAACAATGTTTTTTTGTATTATTAGTAGTTTATCGAGGTTGAGCAAATGCAATTCAAAAGATTATAACTGTTTGAGGTTTTAGGAGACTAGTTTAGAGTTTACGTTTTTTTTTGGAGCAAGACAAGAACTGACAGGCGGCGTTTCAAGACTGTTGGTTGCCACGAGCCTACTACATTCGGGTGTTTTGATTAAACTTGTTGAAATTGTTGTAGATGTTATCGAGTTTTCTAAGTTCTTGGTTGTTGAATCTGGAGTTTCAGTAATAGCTGGAATTTTCCAAAAGTTTTCAATGAGTTCCAAATCTTGCCAATATTCTTACTGATTTTCGTATATAGGTACTTCTTGAACATCGTAATCATAGAGAATTCTTCTAATATCATCTCCCAGAACGTTTGAGTCAAATATAAACTCACGAGTAAAGCCCGCAACGAATTCCAGAGTATATTGAGCTCCCTTAAGTGACGCTTTTTCAAATCTAAAAGACTGAATGAAATCGAAAGTAACAACAGGTAATGCCATGTGTTTAACAGTTTTCCAGTCTTTGCCTTGATACTCTTGCTGAAGAATAACAATATTTTCATTTTTTAAAGTCTCGTATGCAATTTTTCGACTGCTGGAAGAAGATTTTTCTTTTAGTATAATTGCAATGGGAAACATTTTAAGATTTCAGTGATATCTTTGTCTGTTTACACTCGTATAAGTGGCCTTGAATAAATTGATGAAGACTGTAAAATATACCAAAAAAAGACTGTTAGAAAAATCTAAGAAGAATATGGTAAATATAATGAGTTAATTACTGTTGAAGTAATCTGATTAGTTCTTATCAACAAGAATTATCAAAGCGCAAACCTATATCAATACAATTTCCGACGATTGAGACAGAACATAAATATTTAACTTATAAAGTATTGAATCTAAAGAATCTGGTTTAAGCGAAGAACTGAAAACTCATTTTGTGGGTGGTCTGCTACCGTAAATAGAAGTGTTTGTGTTCTACAAAGATTTAATTATATGGACGAGAAGATATTTTCTTTAGTATCTGCTGTTTTTATGCTACATGTACTCAGCTTATCTAAAATAAAGACAGATTTGAAATTATCAGCGTAATCCCAGCCAGTTCTTATCTTTCCGGAAAGCTATTTTAAGAATCAATATAGAACATTTTAAGTGGGTTGTTATTTTATTTACAATATCTTATGTTCAAACTGGTGCTATAAAACGGAAATAACAGACAAATTCTTTTTTGTTGTAATTGACTTTCTAATGAAAGAGAGTTTGTATAAAAATGTTACTGTTTTACGAATGAACGAGGACAAACATGGAAAATGTTTTAATTACTTTTAACGCTTTCAACTGCAGCAGACAATTAGTTTCGTAATCTGTTCCTCTATGAATTAGATTGCTTTAATTTTTTCATAGAGAAAATTAAAAGTGTCTATTTTTTCAGATTCAGTCGGCTTCAATCTAACTCGGATTGCGTCTTGATAAACCAATAGTTTGTAGATAGTGTTTGAAAAACATTCATGAGAAGTATTTGTTATTAGCCACAACATACCCAAACAATTCAGTAGGACTGAACTATTTCTTAGCAGCAAGTGAATACTTTAGTCAAAAGGAAAACTTTGATTATGATAATGCTTTGAAACTTTGACCTTACGGAGGACTTATTGGAATAGATAACTCTTCTTTAGATTCATACCTAAAGAACTCCAAAATTCTACAACTAGACGCAATTTTGCATGACGCTGGTGGTTTCAGCCAGAAGCTCTACACTGAAGGACCCGGCTACTCGTACATGCTTCCCTGGAAGATAATAGTTGTTTCACTGGACATCTGACAGGAATTCTTTTTTGTTTGTATATCAAAGTTTTCCAATCAAAAATTTATCACTTGTTGGAATGTTAAGCAGTAAAACAGTTGTGTTAGGCCTTGAAGGTTTCCGTCACAGGAAAGAAAAATTTATTGTTAAAGAGTTTGGTATATGTACTGAAGATTACAACGATTGTGTTTTGTTTTCACCACCATCAAAATTTTCCGATTTGACAAATCCGCAGAAAACTTCAATCAGTTGGTTATCTAAAAACTTACATGGCTTAGATTGGAACTCTGAAAACTATCCTTACATTTATATAACACAAATTGTCCAAAGCGTTCGCTTAAGAAACCCAAGAGCGGTTTACTACGCTAAAGGTTTTGAAATGTCTCAACTTTTATCGGAGTTGCTTGATTGTCCAGTAATCGATTTAAATATTCTGAAGTGTCCTGAAATATCTTACAGTTTTTTTACAGTTAACTGCGGGAATCATAGCTCAACACAACGTGGTATCTTCAACAATCATTGTGCACGGGAAAAAGCTTGTTTCTTTTTTGACTGGTTGACTAATGAGAGAGGAATTGACGAAACTGGAAGCTCCCTTGTCAGCGAATTCGACTATTTGCGCCTTGATAACGAAGGAGGGGACACTGAACCTTTCAATTTGCAAAGGAGAAGCGATAAAAAGTGGTACTCAAATACGTCAGAAAAAAGTTAGGGTGTTATTGACAGAGGAGGAAATTCGTTCGATTACACACTTGGTTTTTTACGTGAAATGTCGGATTCTCAACGCAAAGTCTCGCCTCCGAAACTTCTATTGATATCGAAACATCCAACTGGTAAAGAAGTAGATGAAAATGACAAAATGCTGCCTGAAGAAGTTCAAGAACTCGTGAGCACGGACAAAGTCAAAAAAATTGTGTACTATGAAAAAGCTATAAGATTACCCGCATGTTTCATGGTGCACATGAATGAATTTTGGAGTTATTATAGTTGTTATGAACTGTTCTATGTAAAACATTAAAAAGTACAATAAATTTTCATTTATACACATTTTCTTTTGTGATGGAACAATTAACAGTTGATCAAGTTTTGCAAAAAACTCTTTTAGAAAAGCAAAGTAGTGGAAAATCTACTTGGAAATTTTGTAACCAGATAACGTTACCACGGTCGGATGTTGTGTTTTTTGTTCAAATGTTTGTAATTTTGATGCTAATAGTTCTTTGCATTGTGAAATTGACTGTGCTTAAACCAACTTGTGAGGAAATATCAGTTTGGATTTCGATTTTGTCGAGTTTAGTTGGATATATCTTACCAAACCCTCAATTATGAACAAAATTATCCCTACCAGTGACAGAATCTTTATGACGGTGGTAGCTCCGTTGGGTTGTGGTAAAACGAATTTAATTTTCAGAATAATAACAGGAAACACCTTTTATCCAAAGTTTAAAAATTTTATTTTTCTTTACCACGAAATGCAACCAATATACTCACAAGTTGACCAGCGTTCAAACATTGTTTTCAAAAAATTCACAAACTTGGAGTTTTTGCAAAATACTGAAAATTGTTTGCTTATATTTGATGATTCTTGTGAGGAAATTTTTAATGACAAAGAGTTTGTCAAGCTGGCTACCGCAGGTCGACACAAGAACATTAATGTCATTTATGTGAAACACAATCTTTACCAGCAAAGTAAATGGTCACGAACAATAGATTTGAATACAACTCATATCATTTTATTCAAATCACCACGTGACGTTCAGCAAGTCGAGTTTATCGGTAAGCAACTGAATCTTACTCATTTTTTAAAAATTGTTATGAAATAGCAACAAGAGAAACATTTGGACACTTATTGATTGACCTGGATCCAAAAACTGCGGAATGTCAACAATTTTGTTCAAACATTACAGAGCCTGGACCGTCGGTCTTCTACATACCTTCAGACAAAGCCGATATTACTCACATCAAATGAACGAGAAAAAAATTCTTTATACTGAAGCGAATGGTACTTTTATCTGATCCTGAGTTGAGGAAATTTTTCCGCACTTACAACAACAATATTGTATTGGTACTGTGTGAATGTTTTTACAACGTAATCAGAGGACATGTAAAAGTTCAGATTAACGATTTGGAGCAATATGAAAACGTGATCAAGACTATTCTTCGTAAAAACGTTTCAGTTGAAAAGAAAAGAGTCATACTACTCACAAAAACAGGTTTTAATTTAGTTCGGCTCATTAATCATTTTTGCTACCAGTATTTGAGTCAATCATAAAAGAGAAGAAAATGACAACTGCTGAGGAAATTATTTTAATTCCCAAAAAAGTTTATATGAAAACTCAACCATACCCAACCCGGGTCTTAGAGAATCCTGACTTTAAACACAAATCAGCACAGCCCTCTATTATAAATAGAATGCGACCAAAGGAACACATTGAATCACAGATCAATGGCAAACTGTCGGAACAAGACTCTGGTGTTGATTTTGATGAAAGTCGGCTCAAACATTCAAATAGACGGGCAGATCAGGTCCTAAAAACATTATCATCTCTCTTGCCTCATTCAAAATACCTAAAGTGTCATTATATTGTAGATCTAATTAAAAAGTCTAATCGTGTGCTCATTGGTGAAGACGAGAAGTTACTCATTGACAACAGTCCAACTGACAAAAACGCATTCGCTTTCTTGTACAATTTACAGCAACCAACAAAGAAAAATGACAGTCTTGATTATTTTGAATTATTAAAAGTGTTACAAATAAAGGAAGAACAAATAATAACAGCAATGCTAAAACTTCGATCAGGAAAAGTTCTCCAGAAACCGCAACAAAAAGAAAAACAATTGTCAAGAAATCACAGAAACAAAAACGTTCAAAGTTTCAAAAGCCCCAAAAACAAGACAACCAGAAGCAGCAACAGACCAGCAGAGCACTACTCATCCAAGACGAAAGCAGTAGTGACGAAAAAGAAGTCGAAGGTTTTGAAACTCCGTACGAACCAAGTGTACAGAAGGAAAAACAATGGGAATCTTACGACGAGTGAAGAAAAATTGCTGCAGTCAATGTACACAAAAGGGCCAGCTGCGTTTGGAAGCGTTGAAAATTTACAAAAAAAACACAAAATTACAACCTCGCAAAGTGAAACAGTTTCTAGAGACCAAGAATGCTCACACAAAATATAAGGGCTTTCGAAAAAGTTTTGCACGTTTGAAAGTTATTGCATATGACCTTGATGAAATTTGGTCTCTTGACTTGGCACACGTGGACAAACTGTCAAAACAAAACGCAGGTATTAAGTACTTATTGATTGCTGTTGACTGTCTTTCACGCTATCTACGTGTCAAACCACTCAAATCAAAATATGCAACAACAACAGTTGAAGCCTTCAAACGTATGATTAAGCATAAACAGCCGAAAAAAGTTTGGGTGGATGCTGGAACAGAGTTTAAGGGAAACTTCAAAACACTTTGCCAGAGGAGAAACATTAAATTTTATCAAACTTTCAGCAAAAAGAAGTCTGCGTTTGCAGAAAGGAACATCCGCTCTTTAAAGAATATTATTTACAAGTATCTGGAAGAAAAATGGACATATTCATACATCTCTCAGTTGAAAAATTTTGTGCAAACAATAAACTCACGCATCAACCGTGTAACAAAAATAGCTCCGAACAAAGTAACCAAAAAAGACGTTCCTTATCTGTTGTCATTAAATGCAATTGCATCCGAGAAATTAGTTAGTCGACCCAAATTTCGAATTGGTGATTTTGTTAGAATATCAAAAATTGATTTACCCTTCCAAAAATGTTATAAACAGACATTTACCGACGAAGTATTTGAAGTTTACGATATTCCAACGATAAATCCTCCAACATACAGCCTAATTGATTCGAATCAGAATCCAATCAGTGGTAAGTTCTATCAATTGGAACTAGTGAAAGTTGCTGACAACAGCGAAGCGTTCACAAATCATGAATGAGTTTACCATACATTTAGTTTCATCAGCTTCCAGGGACATTTTTCCAGAGAACACTTTGGCTAATTTCAAAAACTTTTTCAATGAAGAAATCAGCCTGCAAGGTGATTAGAGAGTAGCTTTGAGTGAAATTATCTTCCCATCCAGAATCAACCAGGTTAATAACACTCGAATCATAAAGTACTCCTCTGAAGGTAACAAAAACCATCAGAGAAGTATTCCATCTGGTGCTGTTTCAAAACCATACAAAGGAGAGACAGTCTTGATCAATACTGGAAGCTATGAGAACTTGGAACACCTGATAAAAGCCATCAAGACAGCTACTGGTCTAACTAAATTCAGTCATCAGTACAATAAAATCACAGGCGTTTTGGTTTTGTTTTTTGGCAAAAATGAAGGACTTACATTTCCTGACGAAGAAATACCAAGCATTCTGGGCTTTGAAGGAATCAAAGATGGGTCAGGTACTCATATTGGTTATGAAATGATAAATTCTTTTGACAATTTTGCACTGGGTGACGGAGAAGCAAAAGCTTTTGTTGCTGATTACCCTTTTGATCTGCTCGCAGGAAAACAATTGATGTTTTTATACAGCAAGATAATTGAGTATCAACACATTGGAGACACAAAAGCTCCGCTGATTCGTATCATTGATTCAAAACAACGTCTGAAAAACGGTAGCCTTCGTGAAATTGAACCTACGCAGAGAATAGATTTTAGCAATATAGAATATAAGAAATTGTTGTCAAACGATTTTCAGTGTATTGAGGTTCAGTTGAGAACCGAAACTGGCAAATTTGTTCCATTTACGGGAACAGGAAAAGTTATGTTGACTTTAAACTTTAAAAAATTTAATTAAATGGAAGCTTACTATCAACAACAATCAGTTTCACCATACTTTGCTTGACACTATCGTCAACGAGGCAGTGGGTTCGGGGCCTTAGCGGCTGGAATTGGTAGGGCGGCCATACCGATAGCTAAAAAGTTTTTGTGGCCTGTTTCTAAAAATATTGGAAGAGAACTGTTTGTACAGGCGGAACCAGAGATTGTTGACGTTGTAGCCAAATGAAGAGTTCTAAAGAAGCACTCAAATCAACTGTTCAGAAAACGGTAAAGAAACAAGTCGGTGGCTCAAGAGCCCGAATTGGAGGTGTTCGTGGTTGAAATGTTTATAAAAAACAGAAACAGAGCGGTCCTGTCAAATCCCGAAAAATCATTCAGAGAAAACAACCGTTACTGAGGAGTCGGTCAGATTTCTTTTCCAAAGTGAAAAATGAATACTAATTTATTGCCAGCAGAGGCAACACACACAACTCTAGATTTGTTTGAAAAGCAGCCTCTCCTGATCACCTTTTACATTGCTTTTACCCAAAAAGTTGGTCCATCATACTCACCGGATGGTCCAATGCTGGAATTCGAAGTTGTTGGCGACAGGAACAAATTTTTGATTTGCAAAAGTTTCTACTTGAAATAAAATGCAAAATCACGAGAACCAATGACGCCGATTTGAGAACTGGTACTGATGCCACAAACACAGATTCGCCGTACTTTAGCAATAACGCATTGCACTCTCTGTTTTCAGAGTGTACAGTTTCGGCAAATGGCGTTAAATTGTCAAATACAAACGGCAACTACGCACACAAGGCTTTCATAGAAACAGAATTCTCATCCGGAATAACAGCAAAGAGCACTTGGTTAGTTTATCAAGGCTATTATTATGAAGACGAACCCGCCAAAATTGATGGAGCTGACAACAGAGCTACTGATGTTGCTGCGCGAAAAGCTTTAGTTGCTAACTCTCTGGAATGTTCTCTACTTGGAAAACCGGCCAGTGATATATTGACCTGTGACAAACGTCTTCTCAGTGGTGTTACACTACGCATCTCCTTCAGAAGGTCTCCAAACTATTTTACTGTCATATCCGAATCTAATAAACATTACAGAGTAGAAATTGTTGAAGGAAATCTGTACGTGCGCAAAATGACCGTGGCTGATCATGTGTTGTCTGCGACAGAAAAACTTTGCTAAAAACTCCAGCTGTCTATCAGTACACGGAGGTGTTGCCAAGGACTTTTCTTGCCACTGCTGGCATCCGCAGTTGGAGTCAAGAAGACATCTTCTCCAAAGAACCAGTTCGAAGAATGATTATAGCAATGTCAACCAACCAGTCATATTTAGGAACTAACAGAACGAATCCATTCCATTACCAGAAATTCAATTTGAATGAAATAGTAATTTATCGAAATGGACTACCGGTTGTTGGAACACCAATTTCAACAACCTCAGATCAACGAGTCTACTTCAACACGCTTGAAGCTTTAGATTTTCTTGATAAAGGTGGTCATGGCATTCCCCTAGCCGATTATCCAAATAACTTTATTCTGGCCTTCGACCTTACTTCAACACAGGAGGCTTCACACGATTTTATTCATCCTGAATTAACAAATTGTTCAATTTCAGTGGAGCTCACTTTTGGAACACCTTTGGGTGACAACGTTGAAATTTTATTCCTAAGCGAACGAAGTTCAACTTTTTACGTCAACTCTGAACGAAAAGTTACCAAAAACTCGGTTATTACATATCCTGTTGATGGATAATTTTGAGATAACTTATCTAGTAAATAAATGTTTTCATCTGAAGCACAAGTTTTGTGGAGTTTTTGCAGCTGACAATTTTCCAAGACTGCCAGATAATTGCTTTGCTGTGGTCAATGCCTCAATATCAACATCATCGGGTAGTCATTGGCTACTGATTTGTAATTATAAAAAAAAACAATGTACTTTGCTGATCCACTTGGGCAAGCACTGGATTGCTACCATTTTGTATACACTCGACTGCTGCAGTTCTACTTCGAAGAAGAAGTCGTTCAGTGTCTCAGAGTGCAGCCAATTCAGAGCCCAAACTGTGTGGACTCTTTTGTATTTATATTGCTCAAATTATTTTCACATATAGCTATTCCTTTGTACACTACATGAATGATGATGATTTACTACGATTTGCTAATTATATGATGTAGGACAAATCAATCAATTGAAATTTTTTAGCATCAACTGTTTTCATAAATTCGTAACTTTTTCCCCTTGAGGCTAGATCGCTCATTTTTAATGAAATATGTGAGATTAATTTTTAAATTCAAATCGAAAGTTAATTTTTACATTCTCATTATCAACATTCAGGGAGCCATATCCACTAATAATAATATCAATAATTTTTGAAAATTCTGCATAAGAATTGTTCTGATAAATACTTAAAAATCGGTTAAAAGTGCAAGTTGGTATGAAATCAGTTTGAACTTTAACATTCTCTTTGACAGTCTCCAGTTCCAAGATATTTGGAAGCTTTCTTTTGGAGCTATATAAATCTAGCTGATGTTGGTGATTGTAAATGACGGCTTGCTGCAACTTCTCAAAAATTTCACCGTGAAAAGTGATGTTGACAGATTGTGTTTTGTGGAGTAGAAGTCTGAAACATGTGTATAGGCAAGGTATAGAATAGGGTTTTGAAGAATTTTTCTTTGAAAGCCTCTGTTACTTGATCCAAAGCTGCAATAGCATGATAATGTTTTTCTTTTATTCTACAAAAGCTGTTGTTCTCATGCAAACTGTGAGCAAAACTGTTGTTGATTTCTTTAGTGTTTACTACCTATTAACAAGAGATTTCCAGATTACAATGAATTGCTAGGTTGCACACGTGGAAAAAACATAAAACCCGCAAATTTTACAAATCAAAACAAATCAGAAGTCATCAATCAATCAAAACAAATTAAGGAAATCAAGCTTGTGCTTGAACACTCCGGGCCGCGTGCATGAGGGTAAAACTGAATACTCTTGTTGTATTTTACAACTTAAGATTTCGACAATCAAGTTTACATGATTCTTTTGCTGATATGTAATTTCAACATTGTTTTGTAATGTCGAAGCTGTTAAGATGCTCTGTTGTCGTAATTGAGGGCATTTTTTGCTTTCTGTGTGTGTGTATGTGTAAATTTGTTGTACACTCTTCCGGGGCGACACATATACACCGGCTATATGTAGGTGAAAATTGGTAATCATACGTTTGCATCGACGTTTTAATTTGATGCGTGGTGGTTGGAATATTGTGTTGTTGAATGACAAGGATATGTGAAAGTAGTTATTAGGCTTCATGGGGGCTGTGAAAGTTGAAGTTTAATCGAAGATCGTTGGCAGTATATCCTGTAAACTCTGTTGATGTGAAGGTGTATACTCCGTCGATCTGAAGGCTGTTGACAAAATTATGTGGGTTGGATTCCGGAGACGTTAGCTTTTGTCGAACTGACAAATAAGGGCAAAATATAACGAAAACTTGATGATGACTGTTGTCGGTGAGGGCAAAGAAACACTTTAAGCTGGATTTCGCGTTGTTTTTGGGAAGTTAAGGACTTGGGGAAGTTAAAATTCTCTTTTCGTTTTGTTTTTTCACCGCGTTGTTACTTCTTCATGATTGTTTGAGCTCGATTGTTTGAGCTTGTGTGAATTGAATATTTGATACGCTGACTTTGGACACAATGATTATGGAAATTTAAAACCAATACGTCGTTTGAAATTTAAAGTTTAATGGTTTCAAGTATTGTGTAAAACTTTAGCTAATTTGACTGCTGGTCTGTTGAGCACTCCAGTTGATGTCTTGATTTCGAAGGATCGTGCTCGTCCGTCCAATCCATTATGGCATTTCGCAATTCGACCCATTGGCCAAATACCTCTCGGAGTGAACTCATGCAAGAGCCAGACTAAATCGCCTTTTTTCAATTGTTCTGATTCTGTTCTCCACTTTGGTCGGCTGATAAGATCTGATGTGTACTCTTTTTGCAAACGTTTCCAAAAATGATTCAGTAATGTTTGTGGGTAAGAGAACTCCTTTTTACTAAATGTTCGGCTGGTTGATGTCAACGGTGCTAAAGGGCTGTAAGGGCGTCTTAATAAGAAATGATTAGGGGTTAGTGCTTCTTCATCGTTTGTGTCTGAAGAGACATATGTAATTGGTCTGGAGTTGAGAAGTCCTTCAGTCCCGGCTACAATTGTCTGAAAAATTTCGGCTTTCAGTTGTTGGCTGCCTAAAATTATGAGCAACGTGCGTTTAGCAGACTGAATTAGCCTTTCCCATATCCCGCCGAAGTGAGGGGCTAGAGGTGGATTCAGTTTCCATGTAATATTTTGCTGCTGTAGCTGGGACTTGATGTAGTCGTTGTCCACATTGATTTTGCTCAGATCCAACATTTTTTTCGCTGATGTGAAGTTCGATCCATTGTCAGAGATGATTAACTCGGGATATCCTCGTCGCGAAACAAACCTTCTAATGGCTAGTAGACAACTATCTGTGTCCAATGTCTGACAAACCTTCAGATGCACAGCTCTAGTTACAAGACAGGTGAAAAGACATACGTATTGTTTTTCCAATTTGCGATTTGTGTGCTCAATGAAAAAGGGTCCGCAAAAATCTTACCCAACATTTAGAAAAGGATATTGTTTTCCTGCTTCTGCGAATCGGAAACTGGGTAGGTCGGCCATGAGGGGGTGATATTTTGTGCTCTCCATCGTCGGCAAATGAAGCATGTTTTAATTAGTTGTTTCAAAAATCGTCTAAGACCTATAATGATGAAATCTTGTTGCAGGTGTGCTCGGACAAACTCTGTTCCAAGATGTCTACAGTCGTTGTGGGCTTGCTCAATTATTAATTTGGTAATATTATCCTTACTGTCAAGAATAATTGGATGTTTCTGGCTGTAGGGTATTTTAGCGTGCTTTAGTCTGCCTCTTGCTCGTATTAAACCATCTCCGTCCAGGAAGGGAGTGAACTGTAATAACTTGTCCTTTTTGTCTAGTTCATTTTCCCGTTCAAGGTTTCTTATGCTTTCAGAAAAAGTTTTATGCTGTGATTGTCTCAATAGATGGTGTCGTGCGTCTTCATAACTGTTTGTGACTGGTCGTTTTCGAAAGATATTGACTGCTTTCATTACTGTTTCGGTCCGTCGCATAAGTTTATTCCAACTAGAGAAATCATTAGTGTCAATAACTGTGTTTGAAGTTTCTGTACGTAAAACGTTTATCGCTGTAAATTGCTAGTCTTTTTGGAAATTTGGAACGGGATTTTCTAGGAGAAATTTTGGCGCTGATAGCCATTTTTCTATCAAGTCTGTTAAAGAAAGTCCTCTTGTTCCGTGATCTGCAGGGTTGATTTTACCAGGTACAAAATTCCATTGTTCTGACTTAGAGTTGGCTAAAATTTTTGCAATTCTATTTGCTACAAAAACTTTTTGGTGTTTTGTTGATTTAATCCAACCTAATGTGGCCATACTGTCAGTCCAGAACTGAATTTTGTCAAACTGTGCTGTCATTTCGCTTCGAACAAAAGAAGCAAGTTCTGCTCCCATAGCTGCTGCTTCTAGTTCTAACTTCGGGATGGTTGTTGTTTTAATGGGGGCAACTCTTGCTTTGCTAACAACATATTGAGTTGTTATTTCTTCTGCGCTTGTTGATCTGATGTATATTGTCGTTGCTATTGCTGTACATGATGCATCGCAAAATATGTGAAGTTCATGCTTAGCATCTGGGTTGGGGATCAGACATCTGCTAATAGAAATCTCTGGCATCTGCTCATATTCGTCGACCCATTGCTGTAAGTCGTGTTGGAACTCTCTTGGAATCTGATTGTTCCAGTTGTTACCTTGTTTCACTATTGATTGAAGAATGCATCGTACTCTAATGGAAAGCGGCGTGATGATTCCAAGGGGATCGAACAATGATGTGGCGAGTGAGAGCAATTTACGTTGTTGCATGCTTTTGACATCCAGTTTTAAGTCTGGTCTTTTGAAGATGAAAATAACTTCCTTGGCATTCCACATTTGTCCTAAAATGCGTTGCTCTATCGCTGTGTCTGCATTTTCTCCAGTTATTTTCATGACTGTGTTTGGGTTGTTACTAAAAAACTTTGTAAGTTTAAAGCCACCTTTGTGTAATGTATCCTTTACCTCTGTTGTTGTGATTACTGCGTTTTCGGTTGTGTTGAAACTTTGAAGGTAATCATCCATGTAGAAATTGTTTCTTATGGCTGAGTAGGCTTCGGGATTACTTAATTTGTTGTCTTCCGCACATCTGTGGAGTATGTAGATTGCACATGAAGGGGAACAAGTTGCACCAAATATTAGTCTCTTGTACTTGAAAATTGTTTCTTCTCCATTTTTGTTCCACAAGAATCTTAGTGCGTCTTGGTCTTCTGTTCTGATGGCAACTTGCATGAACATCGCTTCGATATCACCGGTTACTGCAATCTGGCACTGCCGAAATCTCAGAAGAAGTCCAACAAGGCTGCATAGTAGATCTGGTCCGGTCAAAAGAGCTTTGTTAAGTGAATGTCCTTTGTATACTGAAGCTGCATTTGTGACCCGTCTTACTTTTTTCTTCATTTTATGTTCAACGGGGTGGTGTGGGAGATACCAAAGTTGTGAATTCATGAAACTGGGTTGACGTTGTGTCTCTTCAACAAATCCATTTTCGATGTCTGTTTCGATGGTTTGGTTGTAACGACAAAATAGGTCTGGTTCCTGTTGAAGTCGGTTTTCAAGTGAATGTAATTGTGCTTTGGCAAGAAAGTAGTTGTTCGGTAGCTTAGTGTCATCTTTCCAAGGTAGTCCGATCTCATAACGAGAACCGTTGTGGCATGTCGTCCTTTTTAGTGTTTCAAGAGCTTTCCTGTCATCTGCTGTCAGTGTCTTTTTTCCGCTCACTAAACTTTTTCCCTCCATTGTCCAAAACATTTGAAGCATGTCGTTCTCTATTTCCTGTTCTGGGTTCTTAATTCTGTTGTAAAGCGTGATGTTGTAATTGACTTCTTGTTTATTACTGGTTGGCTTGTATTTCTGTGGTATTGGTCCTGTAACGGTCCATCCAAGCTGCGTCAAGACTCCGTATGGGGTTCCTGGTGGTCCTGTTGTGAATTTAAGTGGTACTGTTGCTATGAAGGCATCCGCTCCGATTAAAACTCCTATTCTGTTATCTCGTATTTGTGGAAATGTGATGTTGTTAAGATGATCGTAGTCGGCGCAGATAGAGTTCAACATCTCAACGGGTACATTCGGCATTTGAAAGTCAGATGCTGACGTGGCGTACACCGGTAGGTTGAAAAGAGGTCGGGTGCTGTTGAGTGATCCAATTCCCAGACGAATTTCAGTTGATGTTATGATATGTTCTCCGTAAAGTGAAGAAATTGGTACTGCAATGTGATCTGTGTTTTTTATTCCGAGTGCTTTTGCCATTGAGTTTGTTATTTGTGTGTTGTCGCTCCCGCTATCCAAAAGAGCATATGTTTCTATTGATACGTCTTCTGTGTAAAGGATAACCGGAATGGCTTGAAGTTGAACTTGAGGTCGTATCCACGAACTGATTTGGTTGTTGCTGCATGTGTGATTTTGTGGTCGTAGGTTGCTGTTGTTGTTGATAAAGTTCTGTTGCCTTTGGCTTTGATTTTGTGTGTCTGTTTGGTTATGAGAATGTCCGGTGTTCTGTTGTCGTGAATTTGTATTTGGCATGAAGTTGTTCGGATTGTTATAGTTTCTATTGTAGATGCTTCCATTGTTGTTGTTGGGATTGTAATTCTGATTGAAACGGTTAGTGTTATTGTTTTGACCAAACGAATCACGCGTGTTGTTGTTATGATTGTAACCAGCCATTCTTCCATAGTTGAATCCATGTGGTTGAAACTGTGATCTGTTTGCGGTTATCTGTGTTTGGTGTCCGTTGTTTTGCAGACCACGATTGTTGTGATAATTGTTTGCAGATTGGTTTTGAACCTGGTTGTTTGTTTGTTGTTGATGTTGTTGCTGTTGGTTTCTTTGCTGTTGCTGAGTTGGTGAAAATGTCTGTGAGCTGTTAAAGTTGTTTCTGTGAACTGTTGATTGATGAAATCCGTTGCAGTTTTCGATTCGACATCGGTAATGACTGTTACACTGTCCTTTTGGGTGTTCGGTGAGGCAATTTGGGCAAATTTTCAGTTGTCTTACTGTTTGTTGTCTTTCGTTAATATCTTTATCGAGGAATTGGTTGCATTTTCCTAAGTTGTGACTGTAACCACATAGAGGGCATCTTTTGTTACTTTGCTGTTGGAAGAGTCTGTTTGATTTTTTAGACGAACTGTTTTCTTGATTGGTTGGTCTTTGTGATGTTGACAAATCTTCGCAAGCTTCTGCATAATTATCGATCCAGTCCTTAAAATGTATTAAATTAGGTTGAACAATAGCTTGTCTAAGGACGTATTCGTTCCATCTGATTATCATTGTTGGCGCAAGTTTATCTTTTGCAATCTTAAGGACAGCTGAGGATTGAAGATCTGATGTGAAATTGTGAAGTATGAACGTTTGAACCATTTGTCTAAGAAACGCTGCAAAAGATACAAAACTTTCGGGGTTATTAATGGTCGGTCTGGGCCATTGTTCCAACTTATCAAGGTAAGCTGCTGTAACATGCTGTGGTTTCCCGAATCGTTTTTGTATTTCTTGCATTGCTTCATTATAATACTCTCCGTTGTATGAGTATCCAAAAATACTGTCTTTGGCTCTGTCTGTTAGGGCGTTTTGAAGATATGTCATCCGTTGGGCATCTGTCAGTGTTACATTGTCATGTATTGTGGCTTTGAAAAAACTAAACCAGTCGTGCCATCTCAATGGATCTCCGCTGAAGGATTTGAGTTGAGTTTTTGGAAGATTAATGGTGGATGTGACATGTTGTTGTTGTGCTTGTCGTGGCAAGAAAAAGTTTTCTGTTGTCTGTGTATGTTGAAACTGTCTGTCTGGTTGTTGGCCAGTTCTGTTGATGTAATTTGGTAGTCTTTGGTCCTGTGCGTTTAGATTAAAACTGCCAAGATTGTTGTTCGTTTCTGGGATTAGGTTGTTGACGGCTTTTCTTCTCAATTCTCTTTCATTTGATTGGTTACCTCTATTGATTTTGTTCGCATCTTGATAGAAATCGATGCTTTGAAGACATTGCTGTTCTTGATTTTGAACATGTTTGTGAATATTTGAAGTACCTTGACCTTGGGTCTCCTGAAATTGGGTATTTGTTGAAGCAAGGTTAACATCATGGATCTTGTCTATTTTTCTTTCTCTTTTTCTGGCTCCTTGTATTTTTGGTTGTAGTCCATAATGCGTTGGGTTACTGCTTAGTCTGATGTTGTCGATTTGTTGATGATCGTCGCTTTCATCGTCTGTTGATTGTAGATAATTACTGTCGTAGTCTGTTGTCTGTTGATTTCTTCTGTGTAAAGGCGTGATTTTATTTGATGATTGTTTCCTGGTAAAAGGATGTAAGTTTCGTTGTCTTGATTGTTGCTGATGTCGCTGTGTTTTCTTTTGTGTTTTCCGTTGGTCTCGGATATTAGTGTCAAATGTCTGATATGAACTGCTATCAGATTCGGTACTTACATCTGATTGGTGTACTTTTTGTTTCCTTTTAGCGTGTTCATTGGATTTGGGTTTGTCGTTTGATGTAGTGGTACCAACATCGCGTCTTATGGTGATTGGTCCGATGTTTTGCTCTTTGTAGTTAACTTCAATTGCTTCTCGGGTTTTTGTCAAGTCCTCACCGCCATTGCTTTTTCTTTGCTCTGCTGATATGTGATGGTCACCATCATTGAGTGGAAAACTGGCTATCATCCTTGACGAAGTGCATTCTGTGTTTGAGTCATCATTCGGCTGTAATGTTTTCTCGCGGACTTTTGTGAAGTTGGTTTTTGGATCGGTGCGTCTCTGTTTTTGACTGTACCCAAAATTTCTCAGAGGAAACTCAATGTAAGAATTCGGGTTACACTGGTTGTTACTTTCTTTGTTGTCGGAGTCCCCTCCTTCCAATGACGTTGTATCTGAATGGGTAGCGCTCATTATCAATTGGTTACTTTGTTTTCTGTCATCGTCATATTTCTGTCCATGTTGGGGATTTCTGCTGCTTTGTTGTTATTGTTTTTCTGAATCTGAAAGTGTAGGTACTTTATCTGTTCTGTTCTCTGCTTTTGATCTGCCTCTCAAATTGTACGTTTTTTGTCTATTGTAGAAGGGTTTAAGAGTTGTTGAGGGTTTGTCATTTTGGGTGTTAGTTTGATGTGGTTGTGCTCTTCTTTGCTGCTCTGGCAAACGGCTATCGGAGTCTGTAGTAATTTCTCTTGAATGGTCTTTGCCATATTTTTTCCATTTCAAGATAACTAGACTTCGTTCAGCTGATCTCTCCATTATTTCTTTCAATTCATTTTGTGTGAGGTTGAATTTAAAAAGGTCGTCACAGAGTTTGTCTAGTTGCAGCTTTTGTTGAGAAAGAGACTCATAGGACAAATTGATGCCCTCTAAATTCTCCTCTTGAATCATTGCCTCAAGATAGTTGACATTGACTGCCCATTCTGCTTCTCTCCTCTGCAGCTGTTGTTGTATAGCCTTTTTCTTATTATTGGCGCCAGGCATGCTGATACAGGTGCTTTTTGCAAGAGTTTTGAACTTTGTTCTTGTTTGATCTATCAGTTTGTCAGTTTTAGTTTTTATTAAGTTTTTGTAACAGCTGAATGAAACAAGTATTATCAAAAGCAACTTCAAAGGACACGCGTAAGAGTATTCAGTTTGTTTGCTGCATTAAAACAGCCGCTCTAGACGCTTTTTTCTTGTTGTCCTGTTAATGTTTTGAGGGTGTTACTGCTCTGTGGGAGGACGAGATGACTGCTTTTATACGTAAGCTACAGATTTAAGTGTTTTACCTTTTCGATACAAAACTCCTTTGTTCTGAAATTTGAAAGAAAAAGCAATCAGACTTGTTTTGTTTTTAATGAAGTGAAGTGTGTTGTGGTCTGATTTTTTTTAACCTAAACTTTGTTGGGTCTGTTGAACTTTGCAGATTGTCAGAGAACGTCAATTTTTTTTTCACTGACGAATAATATCAAAATGTGTTTGTTATCGCCTTTGATGCTAAACGTTATTCCTTGATGTTTAAATCTTTTCTGCAACGAACAACCTAAATCCGAAGTTTTTTTTAACGTGCCCTCTGAAGTAGAAAGCGTTTGACTGTAATTGCTGTGTTCTTTCTTGCTTTACATTCTTTTTGAATCAAAAAATCGGAAACTTGATGATAATTAACTACGATAAAAACAAATTGTGGGTGTTCTTCTATTTTTTTTAATGTGTGTGTATGTGTATGAACACTATCTACTCCAGAGTTGAAAGCAATGTACACGCTTCCTGAGAACTAAAAAACGTTATTGAACGCTAATCTCATCGAGGAATATGGAATATTTTGTTGCAAATCGAAAAAGTGCAAAGCTTGTTTTTGTTTTTTTTTAAACAGGAGCGTGGACAAAGTTTTCTTATATTAGATAACAGGTATATAAATATGATATTAGTATATAAATATGATATTAGTAGGTATTTTATATGTATATAATTATATAAATGTTACTTCGGATGAAGACCCTTTGATTTTTTTTTGTTAACTTTGTTCTTCCTTAGAATTTGAAAATGAAATTAGAAATATTTGGTTGCTGAGAGACAATCTTCTGTAGACGTCATTTCTTGCTACACATTTTTGTACTTATCTATTCCTTTCTTTCTTCTTTTTTTTTCAACTCTCTATCTTCTTTATTCTGGTTCTTCGTTATTGTCGCGAAGTGACGGCTCCTTTCTAAGAGGTTCTAAAATACAGCAAACATTTTGAGTTATAGGAACAATGGAAATAGTATTGAGAAAATTTTTTAAAGTACTCCCTGATTTTTGTTACTTTTTTTTCAGTGTTTCAATTTCAGAAGTTTGGTTGCTTTTTAATGTGTTTGTCGTTAAAAAGGGTCACCAATTTTTACTACCTATTAACAAGAGATTTCCAGATTACAATGAATTGCTAGGTTGCACACGTGGATAAAACATAAAACCCGCAAATTTTACAAATCAAAACAAATCAGAAGTCATCAATCAATCAAAACAAATTAAGGAAATCAAGCTTGTGCTTGATTATTTAGTATCAAATATTGGCTCACTTCAGCAGATAAAATAGTGAAATTTCTTTTGAAACTCTCAAAAGAGTTCAGGTGTTCGTTCAAACATTGCCTCAACCATTTTCAATACTGCGTGTCGCTCTCTGAACTTTTCTTCGCTTTCTTCTTTGATCGACCAGCAACCTGAGTTGAATTAACACTATTCGTCTCCTGTGAGAACGCAAACTGATAACGTCGTTTCCTTCCCGTTATCTTATTGTGTTCTTTTCTGATAGGTTGTTCTGATTGTCCGGTCCTTAGTTTTTCACAGAGTGAATTGTAGTTTTGAGATAATTGTTCAAACTCAGCTAAAGATAGTGTTATTCTCTGGTTGAACTTGAAACCATCACTGTTACAACTGTTTCTGTTGTCTTGGGTTTGATCACGGAAGTTATCTTTTTTTAAAAGTTTTACCGTTATATATGTTCCAGTAAAGTCATAAGTTTTCACACAAGCAACTACATAACGTTTTCCTGTACACGTAATATTGTGAGAAAAGTCAAAGAAGGAACAATCGTCAACCGCTGGCATAGCTTGTTTACAAATCAAACTCAAACTCAAACTGAATCTCAAACAAATTCTTATAAGTTTGCTCTATTGCTATACAAGTACTGTGTTAAACTGTAATAACAAAACCACCGAATGCAGACAGTTGAACATGTAAACTTTTTCAAAAATAAATCATTGACACTCTCGGTCGATCGGTCTCCCAATCACAATGGAATACGACAACTACTCGTGTATATTGACCTTCGGCAGTGACTGTAGTAGTTAGTCATAGTATACGTTGTATTCTAAAAATAGATTGATGACACAGAGAGTTCTAACAACAGCACATGCATAGCAACAACCACTCACCTCCTTGCCTATTACTATATTTTGTTCTCATGCATCATCAAAAAAAGGGTTATAAGAGTATTTGAGAGGACTGACTGATAGTAACAGACATAAAGAACACTTCAAACAGTCAACAACCTATTGATGACAGTTTTTGGTTATAAAACATTTGATATAATCTTAGTACCAGGTAAAATGATGTCCACAAAAAATTAACATTAACACATGCAACCCAGCGCAAATTTTGTTTCACACAATTTTAATACTTCAAAATTTTTGAATTTTCCCAAAATTTTTCATTTTCTGTTCAACGATTAGGCCCACCAGGTGAGATGAGGTCAACAAAAAATCGCCTTTGAGACCTGAAACCCAGCGCAAAATTCATTTCACACAATTTTAGTAATTCAAAATTTTTGAATTTTCCCAAAATTTTTCGAAGTTTTTTTTTCGATGATTAGGTCCACCAGGTGAGATGAGGTCAACAAAAAATCGTCTTTGAGACCTGAAACCCAGCGCAAAGTACAGTTCATGCAATTTTAAGACTTTGAATTTTTCATTTTTTTCAATTTTTTTTTCAAAAAAATTTTTTTTTCCTGATGAGGCTCACCTGGGTTGATTACAAAATGACAACCACTGGAACAGCAGTGCTTTTTCCCGACTAACATATAAAACAAACCAAACCTACCAAAAAACGTCAAAAAAATCAGAAATTTGCCAAAAATGTGTCTTACTGGGCACGCAACGGGGGGGGGGCATCTGGGTGTTACTGTGTTCGCAACGGGGGGGGGGGGGGGACACGAAAAAATTTTTCGAAAAGGCGATAGTTTTTGGCGTTTTCCACCGCTCTAGCCAAAACGCCAAAAACTATCAACTTTTATGTCCCCCCCCCGTTGCGTGCCCAGTAAGACACCTTACTACTCGCTTGGCTTTTCAAGTTTTTAATGATTAAGAACAAATGTCTGTCAAACGAGATGTTTCGTGAGTGAATGAATGTTTTCTCTACGAGGTTCCAGAAATTTGGCGAGGTTAGGTTGTCTACGGAATTAGAGGGATATTTTCAGTTGAACACACGTCTATTTTTTACTCCAATGCTTAGGTATAGTACTGATACTAAATTTTGATCCATTAGTGCCTAAAACTTATTCCCACTTAGAATTTCTACTTCGACTTTTCGTTGACCTTTCTTCTGCCATTTGTTTTTCTGCTGTGCGTTGCTTGCATCAGGTGCGACTTCTGATTAGTCTGAAGATCTGTGGAAAGTCCCTAGTAGAACGGTTCCAAAGCTAATCCAAGGTTTTCGAATTTTGGATCTAGTGAAGGATCTATTAATATGTTTTCATAGGCTCATAGGGCAAATTGAAATTGCTTCCTCCGCGATTCCCATCTGAGGGGATGGGGGATCCTGTCTGCGATTTTGAGAGGGCTTTGTTTGGTGTCTGATGGCTGCGCTATGTTGCTTGTAATTCTTATGCAATGTTTTTCGTTGTGCGAATTAACTATAAGGATTTGGTATCGACCTTCGCAAAGCAAAATCATTGTCAATAGGTTTACTTGAAAGAAAATATAGAGCGGGATGTGGAGAATTAAGCAACTGTACTTGATGCGCAAAACTGAAGAGCATGATTACTTGATTTGCTAATCAAGTGAACAAATGAGAACGGACAGTTGTATCAGGAAAGAGGAAATCACACAAAATGAAATAATGAAACAACATTAGATAAATTTTGGAAAATTTGGAGGTGAAGAGGATGAACTATATATAACATCAAATAAGATTTCTTTCACCAAATTATGAACATACATATGACACGTGTCTTGACGGGACCACCACATTCTACCTGTTGATATTTCAAGCAGAAAAACCGCAAAATTAGCTTCTATTTTGTCTTTTGAACCCTCTGTACCTTCACGTTTACTGGGCACGCAACGGGGGGGGCATTTGGGTGTTACTGTGTTCGCAACGGGGGGGGACACGAAAAAATTTTTCGAAAAGGCGATAGTTTTTGGCGTTTTCCACCGCTCTAGCCAAAACGCCAAAAACTATCAACTTTTATGTCCCCCCCCCGTTGCGTGCCCAGTAAGACACCTTACTACTCGCTTGGCTTTTCAAGTTTTTAATGATTAAGAACAAATGTCTGTCAAACGAGATGTTTCGTGAGTGAATGAATGTTTTCTCTACGAGGTTCCAGAAATTTGGCGAGGTTAGGTTGTCTACGGAATTAGAGGGATATTTTCAGTTGAACACACGTCTATTTTTTACTCCAATGCTTAGGTATAGTACTGATACTAAATTTTGATCCATTAGTGCCTAAAACTTATTCCCACTTAGAATTTCTACTTCGACTTTTCGTTGACCTTTCTTCTGCCATTTGTTTTTCTGCTGTGCGTTGCTTGCATCAGGTGCGACTTCTGATTAGTCTGAAGATCTGTGGAAAGTCCCTAGTAGAACGGTTCCAAAGCTAATCCAAGGTTTTCGAATTTTGGATCTAGTGAAGGATCTATTAATATGTTTTCATAGGCTCATAGGGCAAATTGAAATTGCTTCCTCCGCGATTCCCATCTGAGGGGATGGGGGATCCTGTCTGCGATTTTGAGAGGGCTTTGTTTGGTGTCTGATGGCTGCGCTATGTTGCTTGTAATTCTTATGCAATGTTTTTCGTTGTGCGAATTAACTATAAGGATTTGGTATCGACCTTCGCAAAGCAAAATCATTGTCAATAGGTTTACTTGAAAGAAAATATAGAGCGGGATGTGGAGAATTAAGCAACTGTACTTGATGCGCAAAACTGAAGAGCATGATTACTTGATTTGCTAATCAAGTGAACAAATGAGAACGGACAGTTGTATCAGGAAAGAGGAAATCACACAAAATGAAATAATGAAACAACATTAGATAAATTTTGGAAAATTTGGAGGTGAAGAGGATGAACTATATATAACATCAAATAAGATTTCTTTCACCAAATTATGAACATACATATGACACGTGTCTTGACGGGACCACCACATTCTACCTGTTGATCTTTCAAGCAGAAAAACCGCAAAATTAGCTTCTATTTTGTCTTTTGAACCCTCTGTACCTTCAGCTTCTGTTTTGAAAGGTTTTGTATTTTTCTAATTGTAAGAATTTACTGTTTTATGCTGGATTATACTGACAGCTCTGAAATTGCTTCCATTTAACCTATGATCGGATTTCGACTCTTCGGACTTGGCTTCCAATGAGTTTTATGCAAATTCAAACAACATCTTTTTTCAGTAAAATTGTTTTTTTTTTTGCATCAGCGAAATCGCTTTTAAGAGACTCTCTTCATGAGTCAAAATCGTGGACTACGCGTGAAGTAATTTTGTAATTTTGTTTTGGCCTTTTCTTGACAACAGGTGCAATAATTGTTCACATTTTTATCACTCTGAAAAATTATTGCGTTAACCGTGGAGATCAGTGACAGAATTTCGTCCGAATAGCTTAACCAATTTCCACAATTAATTAGAAAAAAAATTCTTCGATTAATTTAATTTCAGTAAAATCTTTCTTCACAGATTTTATTTTACAATTACTTTAGACCCAATTAAAAGATTGAAATCCAATTATGAAATCTTCTGAAGAGCCATGATCCGGAGTTAACGGATATAGGGGATGAGAAACTGTTACTGTTGACAAGTATGACAGAGTGGACAGCAGTGATGGTGAGCAAAAATAATAGTGACAAAATATCGGCTCTTGATTGCACGCTAGTTTGAAAACAGGTATCGTGACAAAATTAACGGTATATATAATTTTGAAACAACTTTGACCTATATTTTGCTGACCACATATCTTTTCCACACGCTTACATCTATAATCTTAAAGTATTGGTCGTGAAAAATAATTACATATCCTAGTAAATATCTTTACGTCGCAAGAAGACGGAATTAAGTGAATACTCGGAAAAAATTTACTTCCCTCTCATAACGTCAATTACCTAGACACGGACAGAACTCTATGTTAATCTGCAGCAATGAGATGAATGATCTCAAGTGAACTCTAAACGAATAGGGTTCTCCTGGTGCTTATTTGCAAACTTTTCACAAATGTTTTGTTCGAAGAGCTGCCTATTTTATCTTCCTTCTTATCAACTTGAAAATTCCTCAGGTTCAAAAAAGAATGGTTTTTAATTATGTTTAACTTGCCTTAATCCCATATGGATCGGAATTCAATCATATAAAATGTAAGACGGGTGTTCTGAGTTTACTTTTAAAAAACAACCCATTTGTCAAAAAAATGAAAAAGAAAGGGTCTAGGAAATAAACCCCCACAGAAAAAACCCAACTTAACTTTAGATAGGAAATAAACACCCACGGAAAATAACCCCCATTTTAAAATGGAATTTCGGTCGTGATAATTTGTTCGGTTGTGATATTTCATATCAAGTCCCACGGGCCTAATTGTTGTGATAAACTTATTGAATAGAGAACGAACATGACTAATTCTCAGAGTGAAGACGTACAACAGATGACTACCTCACCGAATAAAGACGCACAAAAGATGCCAGATCTTAAGATACCACGATCAAACACCTCTCGCAAAAGCAGAAAACAAGCGTCTATGTAGTGCATTGAGCCCGGAAGACAACGAAAATGACCTGACTAAAACAGTTCAAGAAAAAATTCAAGCAGCAGTAGCATAGTCAATGCCCGATTTTGTGACATCGATTCAAGATCAACTGACTACGAAAATCAAAGCCGCCGCTGATGAGAGCCATTAAAGTTTGAGAGAAGACATCACGAAGGAAGTTAAAGAAACAGTTTTTTACGCCAAAGAGAGAAGTGACCTGAAAACTAAATGTGAAAGTGAAACGCTGGAATCGTACAACAGCCAAGAGAATGCGCGAATAATTGGTATGCCTGCAGAGTTCTGCAGATGTTATCGACAGAGTTGTTAATCTTGCGATTGTTCTTGAGGCTAAGGTTAGTGCAAAGGATATCTCTATTGCCCATCCATTGCCGACTAAGAAGCCAGGTGCACGTCCTCTGATTGTTTATTTCACCCGGAGGGTTGCAAAGGTAAATTTGTTAAGAAACAAGAAAATTTGGAAAAGTTCAACATTCTGGAGAACGTTAGAATTTTTGAAGACGTGACTGCGCCCAGACTGAAGTTTTTTAATTTAATGAAGAGTGACACCAACATCGAGAAAGTTTGGTCAAGAGAAGGAACAATACACTACGTCAAAGCTCGAGGTGACAATAGAGTGTATAAAATCATTTCCCTATATGATGGTGGACAAGCGTTGGGATACGACTTTTATACTGTACAGAGCTGCTTTAAAGATAATCGAGAAAAAGTAAATTTTTATCAGAAAAATTCAAGAATCTGGATCCTAATCTTTCTCTTCCTCCTAGTGCTATTATACAAACTACTATGTCTATATTAACTGTGAATGTTCGGTCGTTAAAAAACATCTTATTGATTTGGAAGCACTTGTTCATAGTCCTGAGTCTCCACCTATATGTCTCCATGAAACTTGCTTAACTGATAACGATGACATCGATTCCTTATTGGTTCTAGGCTATAATAATTATGCATTTAATAGTAGAAACACACATGGAGGAGATGTGATCATACAAATTCAGGATTCCATGTCCTTGTTCGAAACACACTCAACAGATATGGAAGAGACCTTTTTTGTCTCATTAGAGTACAAAAAGTACAGCTTCAAATTTGCTACTGTCTACAACTCACCAAGAACAAATAAACTAAAACTCGTCGAAAAAATGGATAATTTTTGAATGATTTAACTTACTTAAATTGCCCTATTGTCATAACTGGTGCTTTTAACATCAACCTTCATGTAAAGAACCAATGACAATCTAATTATTCTTCTAATGATTTTGAGCTTGTCAATCTTGAAACTACCAGGCAAAACTTCTAACTCCGCAACTTGTCTAGACCACTTTATATATCAAAATTTTGCCAGCCCTGATTTCAGTGTACTAACTCATGAATACTTCTGGGATCATTATCCTATCCTAATGAAGTGGCCAATTAATGTTGATACTGAACAAAACTATCTGCCATTTAGAGACGTAAGCTTTATAAAATATCAAGAGCAACTGCCGAACTACTCATCTGAATTAGACTGGAGCCTAAGGAATCGATGTGACTTTTTAGATTCTGATAGTACCAATGAATTATTTACTAAATTCAACAACGTTTTCCTGAAAAACACTAACAAATTTGCTCCTCTGAAATGCGTGACCGATAAAACGTCTAAGGTACCGAAGTGGTTTACCAACTCACTTAAAAACTTAAGCTTCATAAAAAGCACATCGAATCATGAAACAAAATCCGCAAAATAATGAGGCAGCGACAAGTTTCAAATTTTTGCGCAACAATTTTGAAACGTGTGTCAAAAAAGCTAAAAAAGATTTTTATAGACAAAAATTTTGAATCATGTTTGGGAAACTAAAGGCAAACATTTAAGTTAATCAATGATATAAAAGGAACTAATCGCAAAAGTTCGCAAGTACCGGCGTTAAACTCATGTAGTGAACGTTGCAGTGATCCCAACAGCGCTGAAATTGCTGAGCAGTTTAACACATTCTTCACCAATGTTGGTCCGAAGTTGAAAGAAAAAATTAAACATGTCCCTTTACCTGAGATGAACGAAGTTAACCACTCCATGTATCTGAAACCAATAAACACTGACGAGGTAAAAGAAAACATTGAAAATTTACACAATAAAATCTCATCTAGTGATGATGATTTCTCTAATGTCATAGTAAAGTTATGACTCCATACCTAACTCAGGTAATCAATTAATCATTTAAAGAAGGAAAATTTCCCAATTATCTAAAAAGACTAAAGTAATTCCCCCTCAAAAGGATGGATCAAAACTAGATGAAAATAACTACAGACCTATTTCTCTGCTAATCTTCTAATTGTTTGGTGTAAAATTATAGAACGTGATTTGTTCATTTGCATATATGTCTACATGGAATATCATAATTTGCTTTTCAATAGGCATTTTGGGTTTCGTGCCAAACACACTACAATTGATGCTCTTGGTGAGGGTGAATTAGTAAAAAAAATAGGATTGAATTGCCGAAATGTAAAAGCTATCAATTTCTTTCTTGATCTTAAAAAAGCTTTTGATACCATTGAGCACGATATCTTATTAAAAAAGCTGAAAGGAAAACACTGGTATAAGGGGCCCAGCTTTAAATTATATAAAATCCTACTCAAATGGGAGACAGGAGCTGTTTATTGTTAATAGGGCCTGTTCATCGTGAAATTCTATAGTTTGTGGGGTTCCACAAGGCTCAATTTTGGGTCCATTGTTGTTCCTAATTTATATTAATGATCTGCCAACAGTTTGCAAATCTCTTGATCTTATTTTATTTGCGGATGATACAAACCTTACCGCAATCATTAAAGACAATTATTCAGTGCAAGAAGATCTGCAGAACATCAATAATTGGTTGTTAATAAATTTTCAATAAATATGGAAAAACCGTACAAACGAATATAGGGAACAAAAAAAGTGCTTCCAAATCAGTGTTTAAGTTTGATGATGTTTTAATTGAAGTTCGAAATTTTGTAATTATCTCGGAATCTATGTAGATAGAAAATTAAGTTTGCAATCTTTTATAGAATATATTAAGAAAAGACTCTCAAAACTATGTGGTATTATATGTAAGCTGCGTCACTATGTACCACGAAAACAGTTAATTAATTACTATCGAAGCAATGTTAACCCAATAATTCAATACAGTATTTTGGTATATGGCTGTTGCAGTTATTCGTTGCTTTTACCTATCTACAATCTGCAAAGAAAACTTAAAACTCATTTATTTCAGGCAATTGTCAGGTAGTTCCAGGGACAATTTTATCTCTAAAATATTGCTAACATTATTCGAGTTTCATATATACGAGCTGCTGAAATTTGTCCTGAAATCATTGAAAAAGATGCATAGCGAAACTTATCTACGTGAACTCTTTGAATATGAGCATAATACCAGAAACACTATAAGGTCTACCAAAAATTACCTAAAAATTCCATTATTTAAAAAGCAGTTTGAGCGCTCCTCTGTTTCATATCGTTGTGCAAGGTTATTTAACATATTGAGAAAGAATGAAGTTCTAGCACAAAATTTTGAAAACGAAAATTAGCAAAAAATATTTTATCATAAATTCAAAGAAAGTTATTCGCTGAATAATGAGGAGCCAGTATCCATTATTTTTAAATAATTTTTTCTGAACTCTTGTCAAATGAACCCTATGAACTCCTTTCCATGAAATCTAGTCAAAAATTGTTCTGGTACTTACTTTGTAAGTGCCGAGGCTTCAAAAGTGGTATTTCTTTGCAAAATACCGAAGTCTACACATAGAAAATCGACAAAGAAAATCGAACTGCACGAAAAAAAAAAGATTTAAAATTTTTTTTAAAATTAATACATAGTAGATGGGAATCAACGGCTCTCTCGATAGCAAAGACACAGTGTTAATCGTTCTTCCGATTAAGCATTGTTCCTCGTTCATGTCTCTATGACAGCGTTCTGAGGTTTGTTTTCCTTGGCGTTGGCACCGGAGACCTGGTCAGGGGATGTTAAATATTTAACTGTAACTATTTAACTTTAGCCAGGGCAGATACTAGGTGGGTTTAGTAACCCCGTCTGTCTGTCCTCTCCAAGATACTTTTTGTTGTTATATTATATGATTCAATAAATTTTTAAATTAAATTGATTTAATTTGCTGTCTAATTTTTGGAGAAATTTTTTCTTTCTTTCTTTCTTGTGGGCCGCTGAGGCATGGCTATGGCCCGCGAGGCATGACCAAACGCACTAAATGCGCAACTCTTTAATAGTAAAGTGGAGGTTTATTTCCGTGGGGGTTTATTTCCGTCGGACTTTATTTCCCATCTAAAATGAAGTGGGTTTTTTTTTTCGTGGGGTTTTTTCCGCAATCGGAAAGAAATCTTTTTAATAGTGCTGGTCTTTCCTGTATTGGTCCAGCAACGCAGATTTAGCTTAATAATCCGAGCAATAAATTATTTTTACATGATAGAGTCCAAATTTAGACTTACAGAAGGACTGTATTAGATAGAATGGCTTTATGCTCTTGTAATAAATTGAATAGATTTGGAGTGAAAACTAATTAACTAACCAACTGCATGATTTCATGTTTTTTTGCTTCCGATTAACTTTAACAAAAGAGGCGGATAGCTTAGCGTTTTCTTGCTTTTGTTTACTTGATAATTTGTTTTATTATAACCAGGTGAATTAGTTTACACATGTGTTGTTTAAATATGGCTTGTCTACGGTGATCACCAACTCCAAAGCTTTATATTCATGATAAAGCTTATAATTGTACATAGTCAAAATATCTGTCGCCAATAATCCGGTTCTCTACTATAAATAGTTTGTATTATGTATGGTATTTGTCTTTTCGATGTGAAATGAAGCGACGGCTTTGTTTTAGATTTTACCGGACAGAATTGATCAGTTTTCATACAACTGTTTCTATTACTTCAAATAGTTGTATTAAAATAGTCCTATTTAAAAGGTATTTTCAATGTATAGGAGTGTAAACACAATATTGAAAGTTGCCACATTTCTTGGTATTTTATTATGTTTTCGAAAACTCGGTGCTCTTTTATAACACTGAAGTGAACACTAGATAACTTTAAGGTAATTTTACTTTGACGAAATTAGAGAACAACTCACATGCGAAGTTAACAAATATGTAGAGAGAACAAAGTTACGAAACAATAAAAAAGGCTCGCTTGTTTTGTGCGTCGCTCAGAAAGTTCCCGCATTAGCACTTGAAACCATAATAAATATCAAATCAATATATCGAAAAGGATATTTCCGAAGATTAGTTTTAGCGCTAAAAATTGTTTTTATCAAGCTGCTACGAAAAATAACTAGAGTTATATAACTGAAAATTTAAACGAAAAAAGATAAAGACAGAAAAATTATTGAGTATCTAGAGGAACCAAAAACCTGAGTGAGTAAACTTCAATTACGAAATAATTAGTTGCACCTAAATTATCATAAATATTATCAGAGGTGTTTTCCTTAAAGGTGCTGTAACTAGACACAAACACTTAAAGTTTGAGTTTGATGATATTATACAAAATTTTGATTGAGCTTCATCAGATCTTGTCTATAGCTCGTAGAGAAGTTATTTTTTTAAATTAAATTTTGATACATTTTAAAATCAAATTGATTTCTTCTAATTCAGAGTTAATTTTAATAGTTAATTATATTCACACTATCTACTTCCCTCGGCAAGAACCTTTTGATCAAATCATGTGTAAATGTGGCTGTAAATTTTACAATAGTCTTAAAAACATTGATGTTTTCATGTTTCATCTAGATCATTGCAAACGGAACAAAAATCGTTGAAGAAACAACAGCTCCAAGTCACGTCAAATCAGTGAAACCCGCTCAATTCAAGCTATTCCTTGCTTTAATACTTTGGTTAAAACAACAGACTACTGGAGACTAAAAAATTTTTTTCAAATTACTGTTGTATTTGTTTTGATTAGTTGGCTTACACTACCCAAAAAGAAAATTGTCTCAATTTTTCTCAAATTTTTTTCTTGCAACATCCCATTAACATTGCTGAGGTAAAACGAAGGAGATTGATAACATGAAGAAGTAAAAATCATTTCAGGCAGCTGTGTAAATTAGCGTCAACAGCAGATTCGCGAATCGAACTAGTTGTGAAAATCATAAACATAGCAGGAAAAGTCCTGGAAAATAAATCAGGCAAAGAAAAAAAGTGTAATTTTGATTAATATAATGATTTTATGTTTTCTGCTAACAAAAATACTAATGGTGTTACACAAACGTGAAAGAAATGTAAATTTAACACTTGAAACCTCAAAAATCAAAATATTACACAGATTAGGAACACTAAAGACAAACCCACGGCAAATGATAACAAAGTTATAGCAAAAAAATACTACGGAGAGCTAAGAAGCCGGCAAAAATAGAAAATGTTATTTGGGTTTCCAAAACAGGTGGATTCGCACCTATTCCGACTTAAGCTAATTTTATTGGCTTTAAAAAGGTCACGAAATAATACACATTAAAGCACAAAAAAGCCTTTGATACAAAATTAGGACAAAGTAGCATTAAACAAATTGGTAGCATTTATACCTGAGGACAAAAATTTAAAAGAATCTCTGAGGCCCCTTAAAAATGAAAATAGATATATGTTTTAGTGTTGTTAAAGCTCAGACAATGAACATTTTATTAAATCTGAGCATCAAGTCTAAAAAGTTGAAATTATAAAATAAATTGAAACTCTAGAACCATAAGCTACATTCCAGAAGGATTAACAGAACGCCAACTTAATTTACTAGAGAGCAATTCAGACCTCTTAGTTGTTGGTGCTTTTGACAGTAACACAGAAATTTCATCAACAGTGAAATGAAATAATAACTTTTAATAATTTTTTAAATAGTTCAAATTCGTTAACTGAAATAACGATGATTAAATGATTAGGAATATAAAAAGACGGAACACTTGAAGTCTGATTTATTCAAATAACCTCAGTACAACACTCAAGAAGCTGTCAGCAACATGACGGAAAACACAACAAAGTAGTTGTCGCAAGAAAATTTAAAAAATAGAATGACCTGTTTTAGAAAACTTGTTAGTCCTAAACAGGTAATAAAAATAAATGAAACTAAATTCACCAAAAACTGCCTTCTATCAATACATTTAAGCATCCTCAAGGACAGTCAGGCAAGACGCCAAAAAGATCTACAGGACTATGAATTGAGGAACTAAAATTAATAATGTCGACATTTTTTTTCGAATTAATCGTCAAAAAAAAACTTTACAACCATAGAAACTGGTTCGAACAGTTGAACAAAAGTACTAATGGAATAAACTGTTGCCTTTAAACAACAGTCGCTGTAAAGTTTTGTGTTGACAAGAGATTACAATAAAAGCAGGAGTGAATGCACGACAAAACAGCAAAAATCTGACTTCTCTCTTATCAGAGAAGTATCCGTTGGCTCCATGAAGCCTAAAGTATTTTTGTTATCTGTGCTGTCTCAGTCTGATTACCTGATGCTGCCTCATGTGTACCTTCAAAATTGACTCCCCTTGAACTCGAAGTCATCAAAATTTGTGAAGTGTACTTTCAAAAAAGCTCTTCACCCAGAAACCGTGTAAATTATGTTAAATGTGAACTCAATGAAAACAGACTGAGTGCGCGGAGCTGCTCTTTACAACTCTTACCTGTTTTTGTGTTTATAAAATGATGAAATATTCTTCCAAATAATGAAATTCCTTAAATTTCACTTTAAGGTGAAATTCTAGACACAGTGAATAAAATTGAAACCACATATGCTAACCGGGGATGCCCCCAAAAAAGTCAAAGAATGTCCAAAATGTCTGAACAATAAAAATATTGGGGCAAGCATAAAATTTCTCCCATTTTTTTTGAAAAAGTATGGCAACAATAACAAATGTCGTAAGCCAGTTTTTGTATTGAGATTAAAACTAAATTGGGTCCGTTATTGTTCCTCATTATTATCAATGATCTGCAACAGTTCGCAAATCTCTTGATGTTATTTTGTTTGCGAATGATACAAACCTCACTGCAGTCAATAAAGACAATAACTCAGTGCGAGAAGATCCGCAGAATTTCAATAATTGGTTGATTGCTAATATGTTAATACTAAATATGGAAAAAACGTACAAATGAATATAGGGCAGAGAAAAAATGCTTCCTAATCAGTGTTTAAGTTTGATGATGTTTTTACTGAAGTTCGAAATCTTTGTAAGTATCTCGGAATCTATGTAGATAGTAAGTTATGTTTTCAACCACATATAGAAAATATAAGGGAAAGAGTCTCAAAACAGTGTGGTATTATATGTAAGCTGCGTGATTATGTACCCCGAAAACAGTTAATTGATAACTATGGAAGCAATGTTAACCCAATAATTCAATACGGTATTTTAGTATATGGTTTTTGCAGTTATTCATCGCTTTCACCTATCCACAATCTGCAGAACAAAATTTTAAAATTCATTTTTTTCAGGAAATTGTCAGATAGCTCCAGGGACATTTTTATCTCTAATAAATTGCTAACAGTATACGATATTCATATATATGAGCTGCTGAAATTTGTCCTGAAATCATTGAAAAAGATGCATAGCGAAACTTATCGAAGTGAAATCTTTGAATATGAGCCTAGTACCAGAAACACTAGAAGGCGGCCAAAAATTACCTAAGAATTCCATCCTTTGAAAAGCAGTTTGAGCGCTCCTCTGTTTCATATCGTTGTGCAAAGTTATTTAAAAAATTGAGAAGAAATGAAGTTCTAGCACAAAATATTGAAAACGAAAATTGCAATTTTATCATAAATCCAAAGAAAGTTACTTGCTGAATAATGAGGAGCTAGTATCCTATATTTTTAAATAATTTTTTCCTTGCCCACTCTCCAAAAAAGAACTCTAGTCAATTGAACTCTATGAACTCCTATCCATGAACTCTAGTCAAAAAATGTTCCGGCAATTACTTCGTAGGTGCCGAGGGTTTGAAAATGGTATTATTTTTGCAAAATAACGAAGTCTTCACATAGAAAGTCGACGAAGAAAATCGAACTGCAGAAAAAGAAAGATTTTTTGATTTTTTTCTTTTAATACATAGTAACTAGGAATCAACGGCTCTCTCGTCAGCAAAGACACAGTGTTAGTCGTTCTTCCGTAAGCGTTGTTCCTTGTTCATGTCTCTATGACAGCGTTCTGAGTTTTGTTTGTCTTGAAGTTGGCACCGGAGACCTGATCAAGGGATGCTATATTTCTAATTGAAACTATTTAATTTTAGCCAGGGCAGATACATGAGTTGTATATTAACTCCGTCCATCTGAGATACTTTTTGTTGTTATGTTATGTGATTAAAAAATTTTCAAATTAAATTGATTTAATATGCTGTCTTGTTTTTGGAGAAGTTTATTCTTTCTTTCTTTTTTGTGGGTCGCTGTGGCATGGCTATGGCATTATCACTTGAAAGCGTAATATATATTAAATCAATATATCGAAAGGGATATTTCAGAAGTTTTTTGGCGCTAAACATTGTTTTAATCAAGCTGCTACGAAATATAACTAGAGCTATAGAACTGAAATTTGAAATGAGTGAAGACAGGAAAAAATTTTTGAGTACGCAGAGGAACCAAAAACCTGAGTGAGTAAACTTCAATTACGAAAAAAAAATTTGCGCCTAAATTATCATAAATATTATCAAAGGTGTTTTCCTTAAAGGTGCTGTAACAAGACACGAACACTTTAAGTTTGATTTTTTTGACATTTTACAAATTTTGGATTGAGCTTCATCAGCTCTTGTCTGCAACTCGTAGAGGATTTTTTTTAAAGTAAATTTTGATACATTTTAAAGTCAAATTGATTTCATCTGATTCAAAGTTAATTTTAATAGTTAAATATATTCATACTATCTACTCCCCTCAGCAAGAACATTTTGATCAAGTCATGTGTAAATGTGGCTGTAAATTTTACGATAGTCCTAATAAAAGAACAATGTTTTCATGTTTCATCTAGATCATCGCAAACGGAACCAAAATCGCTAAAAAACAGCAGCTCCAAGTCACGTCAAATTAGTGAAACCCGCTCAATTCAAGCCATTTTTTGCTTTAAAATTTTGGTTAGAACAATAAATTACTGGAAACGAAAGCATTTTTTTCAAATTACTGTTGTTTTTGTTTTGTTTAGCTGGCTTACACTATCCAAGGAAGAAAAGGGTCTGAATTTTTCTCAAATTTTTTTCTTGCAACATCCCATCAACATTGTTGAGGTAAAACCAAGGAGATTGATATCATGAAGAACTAAAAATCATTTTAAGCAGCTGAATAAATTAGCGTCAACAGCAGATTCGCAAATCAAACTAGTTGTGAAAACCACTTAATTTCTTAAAGTTTAATGGCGTTACAAAAATGTGAAAGAAATTTAAATTTTACACTTGAGACCTCAAAAATCAAAATTTTACACAGATTAAGAACACCAAAGACACACCCACGGCAAATGAAAACAAAGTTATAGCAAAAAATACTACGGGGAGCTAAGAAGCTGGAAAAAATAGAAAAGGTTTTTGGGGTTTACAAAACAGGCGGAGTGGCGCCTATTCCGACTTATGCTATTTTTATTGGCTTCAAAAATGTCAAGAAATAATAAACTTTAAAGAATAAAAAAGCCTATGATACAAAGTTGTGAAAAAGTAGCAATAAACAAATTGGTAGCTTTTATACCTACGGAGAGAAATTAAAAAGCGCTCTGAGGCCCCTTAGAAACGAAAACGGATATATGTTTCAGTCTTGTTAACGCTCAGTGAATGAGCATTTTATTTTCATTTGAGCATCAAGTCTAAGAAATTGAAACTCTGAAAAAAAATTGAAGATCTCGATCCATAAGCTACCTTCCAGAAGGATTAACAGAACGCCAACATATTTTTTACTAGAGAACAATTCAGACCTCTTAGTTGTTGGTACTTTTGACAGTAACACAAAAATTTCATCAACAGTGAAATGAAATAATAACTTTTAATAACTTTTATAAGTAGTTCAAATTCGTTGGATGAAATAACGACGATTAAATGATTAGGAATATAAAGAGACGGAACACTTGAAGTCCGATTTATTCAAATAACCTGAGTACATCACTCAGGAAGCTGTCAGCAACATGATGGAAAACACAGCAAAGTAGATGTCGCAACAAAATTTAAAAAATAGAATGACCTGTTTTGAAAAACTTGTTAGTCCTAAAAAGGTAATGAAAATGAATGAAACTAAATCCACCAAAAACTGCTTTTTGTCAATACAATTAAGCATTCTTAAGAACAGTCAGGCAAGACGCCAAAAAAACTACAGGAGTTTGAGTTGAGGAAGTAAAATGAATAGTGTCGACAGTTTTTTCAAATTAATTGTCAAAAAACTTTAGAACCATAAAAACTAATTCGAACAATTGAAGAAAAGTACTAATGGAATTAACCTGTTGTCTTTAATTAACAGTCGCGGTGAATTCAGGTATTGAACAGAGAATACAATAAAAGCAGGAAAGAAAGCACGAGAGGTCAACAAAAACTCGCAGAAATCTGACTTCTCTGTTATCAGAGAAGTATCCGTTGGCTCCATGAAACCTAAAGTTTTTTTTATTATCTGTGCTGTTTCAGTCTGATTACCTGATGCTACCTCACGTGTACCCTCAAAATTGACTCCCCTTGAACTCGAAGTCATCAAAATTTATAAAGAGTACTTTTAAAAAGCTCTGGACCCAAAAACAGTATTATTATATTAAATTGGAACTCAATAAAAGGAGACTGAGTGCGCGGAGCTGCTCCTAACAACTCTTTTTTGTTTTTGTGTGTAGAATCTGAGTAAAATTTCTTCCAAAAAATAAATTTCCTACAATTTCTCTTTGCGATGAAATTCTAGACACACTGATCTTAAAATTGAAACCACCTATGCTAACCGGGGATGCCCCCAAAAAAATCAAAAATTGTCAACAATAAAAATATTGGGGCAAGCATAAAAGTTCTTCCATTTTTTTCAAAAAATATGGCAACTGTAACAAATGTCGTAAGCCAGAATTTGTATTGAGAATAACACAAAATTGGTTAAACATAGCGCTTAAAATGGTAGCAGCTATGCGGAAGGACGTTTGCGCAACTGCTTAATGTTACAATTGACAAATGTTAATTTTTATACAATGCATAAACGATATAAAGGAAGAAATAAAGGTGCAAATCATAATTCTATGATAACTAACGATAACGAATCAGACGCTCCGAGCAAAAATACCGAAAATATTGTAAAAAGTTCTGGAAAAAAATTCATCTTGAACTGGAACATGATGCTCAATGTTGACAAAATTTTTCATTAAGGAAAAACAATAATTTACAGAAATCCAATTTGGGGCGGAGACTATCATGTTGAAGCATAATTGTAAATAGCTAGTTGTCTGCTTTGACTATAAATTGAAATTTAACACCCGAGTTACTGATTTATTCAGCAAAATATTGCTCAAATTATTCGATCTC
>NW_027449278.1:0-20000 GCF_964194025.1 Convolutriloba macropyga
AGTTTCGAGTCGTTTTCTTATGGTTTCTTTTGGTTGGAAAAAAATACCAACCTTTTTCTAAAATCAAAACTGATTCACATATCGACAAATTCCGATGTTTGAAAATTTAATAAACTGATTTTAACGAAGAACAAACTTATAGGATTGCGTAGATGTTGTCCAACTCAAATAGAACATTTGTAAGATTTCCTATTTTCAAGATCGGCCCTACGGTTGGGAAACTTTACGTGGCCATTGTTCAAAAAATTGAGCATATCCATTTGAATTTGTTGGACTTTTTCTGAACCCTTTTTTATTATAATAGTATTAAGCGTATGGGGGAAAAATTGACACTAGGCTAAATTACTTCAAATTTTCTTAAAATGAACTTTTTCTCGCCGATACTGTATCCTATATTCAGAATTGTTCCTCTTGATACTTCTTGTGGATTAAGAAGTCAATGTTATGGGTGCTTTATGAAATTACTCATAACACTGTTCGGAAGAGCAATTAACTCTTTCAACTTGGTCTCAACTATTTAATAACTAATGAAGACTACAAAGTTTTAGGTCAATTACATTCTAAAAAATGTTTTGTTCGCAAAAAAACAGCAAAAGTGCCCTTTAAGCATCGTTTTGAACCAAACGGACCAGTGGAATCAAATCCGGAACGATAACGTAATCTAGTTATAATGTTAAATAAGTTAAGATTATGCGCCACTTTGGTATTATTTTTGGATCTGATCCAAGAGACAATGCTTGTAATAAAAGTTTGTCGCAAACATTTTGCGTACTCTGATCTTGCTTGTGTCCTGTCTTGTTTGACATCAACGATTAAAATCCGAAATGACTCATGATGACACAACACCACGGCACAGATCGAAACTCTCCTTCATTTTTCTTATTTAAAATCGGTTAAAGCTCTTCCACACAAAACACACACATTGAGCTAAATTAGCTAAAAATTTTTTTCATGTCTGTAAAGTTCTCAGAAAAAGTAATTAACACAAATTTAACAAAATTAGATACTTTATAGAAGAGGTAACTTTATAATACATCAAAGTATCGTGACTAATATCTAAAATGTATCCTGACCAATTGCTCATTATGACAACCGAGGGTTGGTAGCAGAGCAAATCAGCACTGAATCTGTCTAGAAACTTTTTGTTTTTTGGATGGTCAGTAGTCTGTTCATGTCACAAATTACAAGGGTTAGTCTTGAATTTCGAGTAAAAATGTGCTACATGAAAAATTTCATGCTCAGTTTAACTCAGTAACCGCCAAAAAGGTTTGCTTTAAATGGAATTCCAACTTCCGCGTGCGTGCTTGTAACATCTGATTTGCGTAGCAAGTCGTAACCACTAAACTAAATGGGCGTTGCGGTAATTACCTACAAACTAGCTTATGTATAACTCTAGTAGTTACAAATTATAAGCTACAAACGTTTGATATTATTCTGTTCAGATTTATTTTTGGAGTATGAGTAATTTTCAAACTATACAAGATAATTTTAGCCTAGGCGAAATCTATGACCTCAATCTGATCGAATAAAGAAAAAAATGCACATAAAAAACGTAAAAATTTCAAGAGATGCCATGTTTCAGGACTGAATTAAGTTTTTGCTCTGAAATTGTTCTGGTTCAGCGCTGAAATGCTCTGAGACTCCAGTCCAGGAATGAATATTTGGGAGCAATTAGTTATTATGGCATTGAAATTTATATCACGTAAATTAATAAAGATTGTGTTCGAATTTGATCTGGCGTTTAAATCAGTATCTTAAATTTTAAACTTTAATTTTTTTTAAATATTTTAACCTCTGAAAAGCTTGTGGTTTCTGTAAAATTTTTATGTGATACTTGTGTCGTTGTTTCAGTGCGAACACTGATCAACTATATCATTAACAAATTAGCTCACTCACAAATCTAATTTCGAACTTTCGCTTTTATCATTGTGATAGTTCTGCCAATTCATCTTCTATCTTTCTATCTCTATTTTTTTATTGCTGTCTTTTATTTTCCCATTCTTATCTATGTTATAGTAAGACTCTAGATCCAATTACGGAATTACAAAATTTTTGCTACAAAGAATTTCAGGATGTATAGGTAAACAACCAAAGACATGACAAACAAGTTTTTCACAAATATTAACGCACAAACACTTGACCAGCTATCAAATATGGTCTGATTGTATCGATGTGAATTACTACAGCCAATTGTGAAATCCTGTCAGACTCGCACTTTGTGACCTTTACAAAATAAGTGACTAAAACTCGTTCAGTTAATTTTTTTGAAATTTTTTGAGAAGCTATCGCTGATGGCTAATTCAAAACGAAAAAAAATGACATTCATTTAAATGATATTATCAATTTATCAGTTCATTGCTCGTGTTCTGTGTCCTGAACAGCTCTATGAGGAAAGCTACCCTTCACCGCGTGTGCAAAATCGCCGGCTCGCGAAAAAAGTCATGGTTTGAATAGTACTGATTGATCCGGTTCTCAGCCAAAAAAATAATTGTCAACTGATTTTGAAGCGATCAAAAGCAAAAAAACAGTTTACATCAATTGGAGGGATGCTATGCATGCTGACATGATATAATGACTTTCTCAATAATTCTTCTATTACATTAAATGCACACAACCAGATCAATCTACAGGTACAGGGTGTTCATTAAGGACGCCTCATTGCAAAATAGGGATATCTTACTGTTTTTTAGGAGTATCAGCCGAAAAATTCCGGCGAGCTTCTCAAAAGGTCCAGCCCAATGCTGTAGTAGACACTCGTCAAAACTGACTTTTGGCTGAGTTTACAAAAACGAGTTCCAACGAGCGAGTTCCAACCAGTGTGTAACAAACAATAACCCTTATGAACCTTCGAATAAGTCAAAACTTTCTACCTAAAAAACCGATTTTAAAGAAACTTTGAATTCGGTCGAGATTATTCAAAGAAGACGCACCTAAATAAAAATAAAAATTTTTCCACTGAACCATGCCTTCAACTCGAATGGATTTTTTAGACATTTCTGTTTTTATGAAATGGCTGTTTATTATTAGTTTTTTTCAAGTTGTTGGCGCCAAAACAAATTAGCAAAAAAAGCTATACGACAGCGAGAAAAAATTTTGAAACTAACGGAAATTAGAGTTTCTCAAAACTCTAAAATTGTCAAAACTGAAAAACATTTACAAGTTTGGACCGAAAATTTGCACGACAGCCGATTTTGGCAAGGGAAAAACCAAGGAAACCGAGGTTATGGCACACAGTTAGGGTTACTTCTAAACTCTTCAAGGATCCAACGAACGTTGTCGCATCAAACCGGCAAGTGTGGCTACTAGCACTCATATTGTGCAAAATTGGCATTTTTTTATATATTTTGCCATTTACTGTTAAATTTCTTAAATTGTTTAATTTATGATAACTTAGGTAAACGTAAAAGATCAAGTGTCTCGCTTTTGACGCAATCAGAGCTACGTAATGACAACAAAAGTGCTTATGCGTGCTCATGTCAACCGTGCTTATGTCAACAAAAGTAAATATTGCAGTAATTTGAAATTTAAGTAAACAATGTCCTAAATCACTTTAATTGATTAACCAGTCAGAAACGAGTAGCAATGATGTTAAGAATAAAATTTATTTGATTATTTACTTTAACCCAATTGTTTGACTATTGCAACTATATTGTATTTAGAGCCATTCAAACTGTTATCGAGAGCAGTTGGTTCTCAGATTGGACTAAACGTCGATTCTTCAACAACTTTAGACTTTTTTTGCTAGATATTGCTGGAAATTAAGATCTTGTGAGTTTTAAGTTAGTTGGGCTTGCTCTTCAAGAAGTTAGCAACATTACTAACACTGAATGAAGCCTAGCAAACTTCAGCACGAGATTGAAAATACATTATCACTAAAGACTTTGTTGACTTCAATCAGAATTAAAGTTACAGTCCTTTAACACGTCCGAGCGACTAATTGTTTCAACAAGATTATTATGAAGTTGAACCCAGTGTAGAGCCATGCTGGTGTAAAGCACGTGAACCAGGCTGTGATATTTCGGTTCCTCTGAGATTCTTGAGCAGCCGCAACATTTGGTCCCCCGACCGGGACAACAACACGAAGAGCAACGACACTCCGATTCAATTTGGTGGACCAGAACGAAACCATCACAATGGCTGGAAAAAGTCCCAGTAGACACTGAAAAACTGGTGCTTGGAAGTCAAGTTGTCAGCTCAAGACGTTGGAGAAAGACCAAGCTGACAAACTGAAATTGATCTCCAGACACCTCACCGAGCTAGAAGACTATCTTACACAAAACCAAACAATGACAGCCGAAAGTGCTCATCGGTGCTTCTTCGAGATGTACAACAGCTTAGAAGACAACAGACAGCGGCAGAGGTTACTATTAAAAGAAAATTTTTTAGAAGCTTTCGACAATGACACCAAGCGTATGTTAGAAGTAAAGAGTAAAATTTTGGGATGGGTAGTTGACAATTCTCCGAAACACTGGAAATTTCCGCATAGAATTTTTCGCCGGTCCGAAAAATACATTTCGAGCATACAGATCACTGAAACCTGATGCCCCAAGATTGAGTCAACTATCAAATCTAGAGAGTAAGTTGAAAACAGAAAACTTAAACGACTCCGGAAAACAGACATTGTGTAATCAGGTTGAACGAATTTTAGGAAATCTAGATGAAATCTGCGCACAATTGATTCTAATGAAGAAGCTAGAATATTGCGCCCGAGAGCTTGTAGAGACCAGTAACAGTAGGAGGTAATATCGGTCCTCATCAAGAAGTATGTGCACTGCAAGAATTTTGGAAATCAAGCATTGGTAATGTCATTCACATCGGCTGGTGATAAGGAACCAAACGAGATTGTAATTAATACAGGGAATGGAGCAATGGAAACCGCCGAGAACGTCGAGGTCTTTTCCAGGTTTTCTGCTGCACACGGAAGCAGGAAAGAACCCAGTATAGCTTACTCGCGAGAGCGGCAGTGGGAGTTAGATCAGGAGCGTGAGAAAATAGAACTTTGTTGTCTCCAAGAAGAATTACGTTTACAGCAAAAACAAACAACAACAACAACAACAACAACATGAATTTCGTCTAAATTTGCAACAACGAAAAGACGAACTAAGTTTGAGACAACATCAGTCTAAAACTATACATTAAAATATTAATACATTTATATCCAATTTTTCAATAATTTTACTTAACTAAAGTAGTACAATAATTTAGGGTAGAAGTAGCAAAAACGCTTGTTGGTCCCAGTTCAAATCAGCAACAAGAGCCGTCAAACAGCAAGAAATAATTTCTGAAACTAAAACAACAGAGTTTCTCATAACTTATAAATGGTCAAAACTAAAAATATTTACAAGGTGGGACCAGAAATTTGTACACCACCAAGATTTTGATAAAGGAAGCATGAGGAACCCGAGGTTATGGCACACGGATAGGGTTAACTCTAAACTATTCAAGCACACAGCGAACGTTATCGCATCAAACCCACAAGTGTGTTACTGTAAATACTTATATTGTTCAAAATTGCATAGTGCAACCGTATTGTATTCAGAACCATTAGAAATTGTTACCAAGAGCAGTTGCCTCTCAGATTGGAGTAAAATTTGATTCTTCAACAACTCTAGTCTTTTTTGCTAAGTTTTGCTAGATCTCAAGATGTTGTGAGTTTTAAGTTAGTTGAGATTTCTCGACAAGAGTTTAGCAACATTACTATCATTGGCTGAAGCTTTGAAAACTTCAGCACGAGATGGAACATAATTTATCATAATTTCAAAATCAAAAGATTTTCCTAACTTCAACATTAAAGTTACATTCCTTTAATACGTCCGAGCGACTAATTGTTTCGTCAAGATTGGTAGTGAATTGAACCCATTGAAGAATCAGGCCGGCGTAAAACTTGAGATCCAGGCTGTGATGATTCGGTTCCGCTGAGATTTTTGAGCAGCCGCAACATTTGGTCCACCGACCGGGACAAAAACACGAACAGCAAAGAATCTTCAATTCAATTTGGTGGACCAAAACAAAACCTTCGCGATGGCTGGAAAAAGTACCAGTAGACACTGAAAAACTGTTGATTTGAAGTCAATGAGTCAGCTCAAGACGTTAGAGAAAGAACAAGCCGACAATCTCAAATAGCTCTCTAGACACTTCATGGAGCTAGAAAGCTGTATGACACAAAGCAAAACAATGACAGTCGAAAGTGCCCACCGATGCTTCTTCGAGACGTACGGCAACTTAGAAGCCAACAGACAGCAGCAGAGGTTACTAACAAAAACAAAATTATTTAGAAGCTTACGACAATGACTCCAAGCGCATGTTAGAATAAAAGAGCAAATTTTTGGGAGTGGAAGTTAACAAATTACCACTTCTCCGAGACACTGAAAATTTCCGCACAAGATTCTTGGGTTGTTGGAAAAATACATTTCGAGAACACAAATAATTGAAAGCTGTTGCCCCAAATTTGAGCGAACTATCAAATTTGAAGAAGAAGCTGAAAACAGAAAATTTAAGCGACTCTACAAAACAGTCATTGTGTAATTAGGTCGAACAGTTAAATGAAAAGCTAGATGAAATACACGCTTAATGGATTCGAATGATAGAGCGAGAATTTTGTACCCGAAAGTTTGTGGAGTCCAGTAACAGTAGGAGTTACTATCGGGACCTGATCACCAAGTATGCGCACAGCAAGGATTATAGAAATCAAACATCGTAAATGTCATCCACATCGGCTAGTGCTAAGGAACCAAACGCAACTGCGAGATTCGAGTTTTCTCAAGAAAAGAGAAATCCTTAATTTAGGGTGACAGAACCACAGACGGTTTTGCCCAAGACGACATTCCAGCAACAAAGACCGCTAGTGTTCCGAAACATGCAGAGAAGCTAGGAACCCAAGCACCATTCTTGCAACAGATCGATGGAGAGTCAAAACCAAACAACAGTGAGTCAAACTACTCCACAATTTAACTACCAACCGAATGGTGATCCAAGAGGGTTACCAAAAATAAAGCTAACGGAGTTCTCAGGAAAATCCCTGGAGCGGTCCCAATGGGCAGAATTTGTTGATGTCATTGTGCACCAAAAGTAGCTGAGCGCTACTGTGAAGATGCAGTATCTAAAAAACAGCCTCACTGGTTAGAAGAAAGCCGCAATTTCTGGATTGGGTTTCAGCTCACAGGCATATCATCAAGCATAGGAAATTTTCTGCGAAAAGTTTGTCTATCCGAGAGTCAAAGGCGAAACTCAACTTAAGAAGATATACAGTCACCCTCTACTCAAGTGGCATTGTTCGTTTTGCAAACGTAGTCACAAACACAGTTAACGTTTTGACTCAACTTGAATTTTAGCATGACCTGGAATCGGAGTGAGTTCTGAGTTGAGCAAACAAAAACTTTTCCCTCAGCTTAAAGAGCAGTGGCTAATACAACTACATGATCATAGGTTATTAGCAGCACATTTGTATTCAACGACTGGTTAGAATCAATAGCTTTCATACATGAAGACTTAGCTCAAACATACTCCAAGATTCAAAGCCACAAAAAATCTAAAAACAAGCACTTTTGCATCCAAGGATGATGATTCCACAAAAACACAGAATTCAGAATTTTCATTCAAAAATGGACAGCACGCCATCTGGAGTTGAGGGAAATTTAAATCAATGATGTTGAATGAACGACCAGAATATGTGCAGACTCTGTTTCAATTGCCTGAGACCTGGTCATCGGTCAAAGGATCGCAAAATTATAACTTGCAGTTTGCCCAACTGTGGACGACGACAAAACAAGTTTTGCACAGTGACTTCTCAAAGAAGAAGGCTACAAGAGGTACCGGAGATGCTATGACAGCAGTAGCAACAATCATTACACAAAGAGGACACACGGTAGTGCGCATTAAAAAAAGGTGACTAGAAACCACAGCCTCACCCTATTTCAGTGTATGATACAGAATCCGCAATTCCATTCGCGGATAAGTCAATCGTATCAACACTGCACCTGCAAAGCCGCAATTCGTCCTTGTCTGTAGCAGGAATCCACGGATCACATGATGTCAAAAAACAGAAGTGCCGATAGCGGTTTCAGCACGCGAGAAGTCTCGACCCTTGACAAGAGTTCAATATTATGTTGACGAGAATCTGAAAAAGGGTTACCAGATTGTAGATCTGCAAGGGTTGAAAGACCGCTCATAATTGAGAAATTTGCCAAGTCAGAGCTACAATCCAATCGAAGTTCAAGTAATCCTTGGAAAAGACTGCTACGACACTCATCATACATCCGTTAGAATTCAAGAAGTCAGACAAAAAGTTTAAACCATGTGCAGTCAAATTCAAAATAGGTTGGGTCTTAAGTGTTCCCCTACCAGCGAAGCTAGCATCAACTCTTGCTACAAAGGCTAGCTCATTATCAAACGACAAGTTAGCAAGGCAGTTGAATAACTGGCAACACATCGAATCCTATGCTTCAACATGTGATTTCACAGGTTATTTGAAGATGAACAGAAAACAATCAAAACATTGGAGCAAGCAACTCGCTTCACTGGTGAAAGATACCAAGTTAGACTTCTGTGGCGGGAAGATTAATTGAAGTTACCAAATAATTTCTACTCTGCGATGGGGCAATTCAGGTCCCTAGGACGACGCCTTCAGAAAGATGATACGTTACGTAAGCGATATAGGGTAACTAATTTCACTCACATTAAAGCTGGTTATGTCCGTAAAGTAGGCCAAAATGAATGGATTGATACCAGAGATAAGCTTCAATGGTACTTGCCACATAATCTTCTCATCAACCCGCATAAACCCAAGAAAATCAGACAATTATGCAACGCAGCAGCAAAATATCGACTTGCTGCTTTGAATCACAAACCTGTATCTGGACCAGACCTGTTGCAGAATCTGAGGTGAGTTATTTTTCGCTTCCGAGAACTCCGAAGAGCGCTTTCAGCCGACATTCAACCCATGTTTCTTCAAGTTGCTGTCCCAAGCGATGACAGCCGACGCTTAAAATTTCTCTGGCGAGAAGATCCAGAGCAGAGGTTAGAAGTCTACGAGTATACACGACACGTTTATTGGGCGATGAGCTCGCCGATTTGAACAAATTACGCATTGCATCAAGTGATAAAAAAAGATAACGCGAAAGACGACAAAAATCTTGTCAAAATTGTGCAGCCAAAATTTCTACAAGGACAACTTTCTGAAGTCAGTCAGAACAACTCACTAAGCAACTGAAATGTACAAACGTTCAGAGAATTCGTAAGCAAAGGTAGATTCAATTTGTTGAAATGGATAACAAGTGACGAATCAGTCAAGTCACAGATCCCGGAAGCAGACAGGTCATCGGAAGTTGTGGAAACTTTCGAGACCTAGCCACAATCAGCCTAAATCTTTAGATTGAAGTAGAATATGGACATAGATAGCCTCATTGTCTCGGGGAACTGAGCAAGAAGTTCCAGCAAAAAAAACTCATGGAATTGTCCTATCTTTTTTTTCAGCATTGTTCGACACAATTGGGATATGTTCACCCTTCACCATAAGAATGCAATTTCAACTCAAAAGCATTTTGGCAGCAATGGGACAAGGGTGCGACAAAGAGATGTCAACCGAATGCTCAAAAGTTTTCAGTGATTGGTACTCTGATTTGAGAGAATTAAGGACAATGTCGATAACTCGACTTTATTTTGGAAACGGATGTACAAACTTGAGACTCCATATTTTCTCAGATGCGTCAGAGGAAGCGATGTGCATTGCGGCAGAGAAGCAAGACAAAGCAACTTTAAAACTTTTTTATGTGATCGGAAAAAGCCGTGTAGCACCTGTCACACAGTAGACGATTTCGTAGATAGAACGTCAAGCCGCAGTCTACGGAGTTCGTCTTAGAAGATAGATATTGAGAGCACATGATGTGCAATATGACAAAACCTGTCATTGGATAGATTAATCTACGGTGTTAGAGTGGTTACAGTCAGCTTTCAAGAATCACAAGAGTTTGTTGCCAACAGGGCAGAAGAAATATTGGAAAACTCCTCCATTGGCCAATTGAGACATATCAAAGGCATTGAGAACCCTGCAAATATTGTCACCAGAGGAATGTCAAACGAATTCCTCAAGGAGTCTGGGTGGTTAAATGGGCAGGTTATGGTTTCAGACAAATGAGGAAAATTGGCCAAACCCGTGGTGCCAGGTGAACGAAGCTGAAGATGAGCAAGCTAAATGTACTACTTAGAAACTAAAATAGACCAACTTTTCAACTGGAGACAATACAGTACCTTCAACTGAAAAGAAACTTAATTGCGTACAACATAAGATTCAAAACGAAGCGGAAACGACCTACGAAAGCAGAAGAAATCCCCCAAGCAGAACAAATTCTGTTCCAATTTGTTCAAACCGAAAGCTTCCCGAAGGCTTCGAAGTCAATAGCAAAAAGCAAAGAAATCTCAAAAACCATGAACACCGCCAGATTGTTCTCTTTCTTAGACGAAGATGGATCAATTTGAGTGAAAGGTCGACTAAAACCTTCAAATCTTGATTTCAACGCAAAGCATTAAATATTGTTAAAGCGAAACATCCAGTCGTACAACTAACTTCTGTTGAAGAGCGCATCGTGAGGGCACAGAAGAAGTAAGAACTTTGCTTGAACAAGAATACTGAATCATCGGATTAAGAAAAACGTTAAGAAAAGTAAAACTAAGATGTGTCAAATGACGGCACACAAACGCCAATCCAATTCATCCACCCGTGGCGGACCTACCCCGAAAACGACTTGATGAACATGTGTTCACTTTTATCCAAAGCGGAGTTGATTACTTCGAACCCTTTGAAATTAAATCCCAACGACGTACCGTTAAGAGATGGTGCTGCCTCTTCACATGTCTAACAACGAGAACAGTGCTCATCGAAGTGGCACAGACAGTAGACACCGAGTTATGTCTAGCTGCACTGACAAGATTCATTGCAATACGTGGCTACTCAAACACCATCATCAGTGATAACGGAACAAATTTCGCAGGTTGATCCAATGAGAAGAAAGCATTCTTGAACCAGCTGGGTAGACCTAAGATTGAGAGTGACTTAGCTCAGAAAAAGAGAAGCTTCACCAACGATGTACTCAGCACTACAATGTGTCTTTTAGAGCAAACTCTTAACGCAAGAACCCTGACAGCAGTAAGTGACACCCTGAAGATTTGACGGCACTCACGCCAAGTCTTTTTTTGCTAAGACCAGCGAATGCGAGTGCACCATTCATGCCCTCAAATGAACTCTACCATGACTTGAAAAAATCCTTCATAACAGCTCAAACGTCTGCCGACATGATCTTTATTAGATGGACTCGAGAATACCTTCCACAATGGAACCAGAGAACAAAGTGGTAATCAAACATGTGCAAAAATTGAAAAATAGCGAGTTAGTACGGCTAATAGATGACTCTGTGAAACGCTGTGAGTACAAGCCAGGATGAATTCCTGTTATCTTCACTGATAACGACCTTGTTGTGCGATCAGTGAGAGTCAAAATGGCACATGGAGATCTGAACCAGCCAGTCGTAAAATTAGCGCCAGTATACTATGATGGTGTTTCCGAGATCGAAAACAGGGCCGGCGAAGTTGGAGCTACTTCAAATCAGCAACAAGAGCCATCACACAGCAGGAAATAACTTTTGAAACTGAAAAAAAGTTAGGACTGAAAAATTGTAAACACTCATTTTTTGGGAAGGGAAAACCCGAGGAACCCGAGGTTATGGCACACGGCCAGGGATACCTCTAAGAAAATCATGGACCCAACGAACGTTATCGCATCAAACCCACAAGTGTTTCTATTAGCACTTGTATCATGCAAAACTGGCTTTTTTGATATTTTGTCATTTATTGTTAAATTTCCTAAATTCTTTATTTTTTGATACCTTAAGTAATCTCTACAGGTCAAATAGCAAACCTTATGTTGGAGCATCCGTGCTTACGTCAACGAAAGCAAATAATGCAGTATTTCGACATTTCCTATGTAAACAATTACCTAAATCACTTTATTTGATTAACCAATCAGAAACGAGTGTCAATGATTTTTTGAATAATATTTATTTGACTATTTACTTTAACCCAATTGTTTGACCAGTGGAACTATATTGTATTTAGAGCCATTCAAAACTGTTAACAAGAGCAGTTGGCTCTCAGATTGGACTAAACGTCAATTCTTCAACAACTTCAGTCTTTTTTTGCTAGATATTGCCTTGCAAAATTCAGAACAAGATTGAAAACAGATTATCACTAAAGATTTTGTTAACTTCAATCAGAATTAAAGTTACAGTCCTTAATACGTCCGAGCAACTAATTGCTTCGACAAGGTTAGTAGTCAATTGAACCCAGTGAGGAGCCAGGCCAACGAAAAACTCGAGAACCAAGCTGCGATATTTCGGTTCTGCTGAGATTCCTAAGCAGCCGCAACACAAGTACTTTTGTCAATCGTGTTTTTCTCCTCCTTCTTCTTCTTTTAATTCGTAGTGAAAGTATGGTTCCTATTAAAGAACTACAATCTTTCTGAAACAAATTATCTCGTAGAACATAGGTTCCTAATCAGTTAAATAAATGTCAATAGGTTTTGATCCGTTCAAAAACAACAGAAAGTTTTACTCGAACTGGGAGCCATGTTTTGCATTCTGACACGAGTTCATGCCTTTTTTATAAAGGTTATGCGGCGGTAGGGACTACGAATCTTGTCTGCCTGCAAAAAATTTCAATCAAAATTATAGTGATTAAGTATAGTATAATATCAAGATCTAATTGAGGCGATCAAAAAATTCAGAAGCATGTTTTTCTTGTAAGTCACTGATTTCTTTTTGTCTTGAAACTGTTAGGCTATTCCCGGATTAATTTTCAAACTGTGTGATCTTGTATCCAAATTAAACGGATGTATTTTGCTGTTTGTCTTCTGACATTGGAATAAAAACAGGCTAAAACCCCCGCCTTTCGGATGTCACCTTCATGTCCTTAGCTACCAAGAAGATGTTGCCGGAATCTCTCGGTTTTAATTTACGGAGACTTTTCATTTGTATGTGAGCTGGTTGTTTGTCTGTAGGAACATACTCTAACTTCAGTTCACCTCTCTCGCACAAATCCCTAAGATAATGTACTTTGATCGCGAAATGCTTAGATTTACTATGGTGAGAAATTCGATTACTTAGTGCGATGGAGGCTTGTTTATCAGCAAATAAATTAGGTCGGCTTGGTACAAGATGGTTGTGTTCACTAAATACCCTTCAAGTATACCAATTCTTGAGCAGCTGAAACACATGCGTAAAGTTCAGCCTCTGCTAAAGATGTAGCAATACTATTTTGGATTTTAATTGCCCAACTAATTGATCCAGAATTATTACACATACAAACAAAAGCCTGTAGCGCTTTTACGAATGTCATTGTTCCCAGCCCAGTCAGGGTGGCAATAGCCAGTCAAATTGTCATCCGCCGATGTCATTTTCCTGAATGTTAGATATAGATGTTTTGTACCCTTTGAATATCTTAGTACAGAAATATCTTAGTTTGTTTAGCAGCAATCCAATGCTCCCTTTTTGGCACTTCAAAAAAATATCTTATAGCATGCGCCGCCTGTGAAAGATCGGGTCGTGTTGAAAGTGCTAACTAATTAAGGCTACCAAAAAAACTGCGATAAGCTGTATCGTCAATATCAGGTTTATCAAACTGTTCAAATTTAGAGAACTTTTCTTTTTAATGCAAGAGGTGCAGATACACTTTTGCAGTCGCTCACTCCATCAGAAAGTTAATAAAAATTTTTTTCCCAAAATTTTCCCAAAAACCGTTTGAGATCAGAACATTCTCTAATAATGAATTTTATTGACATCTTTCCTGCAAACCATTATTAAAATAAGGTTTCAGGACAATAGAAAATAATATCATCTGCCCAAAAGCAAATCATTGCCAAAGTGTTATTCCCTTTTTTGATGAATGAACAAGGATCATGAATGCATGCTTCAACCCTATGGTTTTTAAATGTTCTTTAAGAGTAAGGAATCAATTTCTTCCTGACTGTTTTAAACCGTAAATGCTTGTGTTCAATTTACAAACTAATGGATTACCGTCTGGGTCAAAATTTTCAAAACCTTCATTTTGAACCATGTATACATTTTCCTCAATTCGTGCATTCAAGTACGCTGTCTTGATGTCCATTTGTTTGGGAATACCACCTAAATTTGCCACTATTTGAAGTGTGATACGTATGGTACTCAGTCTAGTAGTTGGTGAGTTTGTGTCTTTATAGTCAATTCCTTGCTGTTGACTATAACCTAAAACGTGTTGCGACAAAACGTGCTTTGTGTTTAGTGACATTACCATCAATATCATATTCGTTAGCAAAATGTCAGTTGATCCCAATTGCTTTCACATTATCTGGAAGAAGAACTACCCAAAACGTGGTCTTTAATTAACGATTTATACTCTTGTTGCATTGCGTCTCTCCAGTTTTGATTTTTCAAGGCTCCATAAGTATGTTGAGGTAGTTCAGCATAACATTTCAAAATTTCCTCTACTTCTGCAGAAAACTCATAACTATTATTCTGGTTAAATCGAGCAGATCTTCGAAGAGGTGATATTAGACTCTCTACTGTCTCCTCAATTAAAATTGCAACAGGTTCATTGCAAATTCAAAGTCAAATTCACCAAAGTCAATATTTGCCACTGAGTGACCTTCCGAAGAAGAATATTGATTGCGGTCGTTTTTGGTTTTAGAAACATCACGCCCTCATGGAGTTTTGCGTTGCGAGTTTTCGTAATCTTTTAATTTTTTTTGTTCGACTGGAATTCCTATAACAAACTTTTTGCTATTATTTGAAAATCCCAGAAAAATACCTTCTTGAGCACGATGGTCAAGTTTTTCCCGAAACTGTTTTTCGATATAGCTAAAGGCCCTATATCCAAAAACCTTTACAAAAGAAACGTTTGGTTTGGATCTATACATTTTGTTGTAAGGTGTTTTTCCAATTGCTGAGTGAAAACAGTAGTTTCTGATGTAAAAAGCGTAATTCATTGCTTAGGCCCAGTATTTTTTTCCCAAACCTGTGCTATCCACTAATCATCTTGTCATGCGTTTAGTAGTCCCCCATTTTCTCTCTACTTTGCCATTTCCCTCGGGCGTATAAGGTGCTGAATTTTCAAGTCTCACCTTATTTTCACGACCAAAACCTGGAAAACTGACTAGAGGAAAACGCTTTTGCGCCGTCATTTACAAGTGTTTGAGGTGCACCTAAAACTGCTCAAAACTATTCAAAATACTGGAGTTCGTCACAAGTTTTCATAAAGTAAACTTTCGAATATCTGGAAAAACTGTCAAAAATGAATTTGCGTATCTATGATTGTCAACTGATACAGGTGTTACTGGTCCTAAAATATCAACATAAACAAAATCAAGCGCATTGTTTCCTCTGTCAACACTATCTTTTGGATCCAGTTTACGTTATGCTTTGTTTAATTCGCAAGTTTCACACTTCAATTCACTGCAGTCTATTTGCATTGCATCAAAATGGTTTTGAAGTTTTATCAGATCTTGAAAATTATTATGACTTAATCTGTCATGTGAAAGCTTCAAGTTTGAAGAAGCTAAGCATTGTTCTTTGCAAAAATCATTTTCTTGAGCCTCATGATTAATCAACTTGCCATTCCATCGGAATAGATTGATCTCTTGCATGAGTGGTGAACAGAGCTTCTGACTGAGGTATTTTTGCTCTCTTTCCATTATCCTCACACACATAAAATTCAGCCCTACCCTTACCTTTAATTTCGGATTCAGAGTTGTTTGCAGAGCCAAAAGATCCCAAAAAACTTTCATCTAAGGTAGCAAACAGTTCGCAATCTTTCAACAAGTAATTTGTACACCCTGAATCAATTATTATATCAACTTCATTCGTAGCTAAAACATTTTTATCATTACTTCCGAAAAAACGAAAACATTTTCATCAGCTGAGTTCGTTTCACGAATTTAATTAGCTGATTCATTGTTACTGGTACCATTTTAAGTTTACGGCATTCGCTGCGGTCATGGTTTCTCATTTTTCAAAAAGAACAGTACTTTTCATTTTGTTTTGGTTTGCGGCAATCCTTTGCTAAGTGACCTGAAGAACCATAATTATGACATTTCATATTTCTTTTGTTAGAATCTTTTGCAAATTAAAACATTTCCTTATGACCTATTTTCCCACAAAAATTACATTTCAATTTAATTTTCTGTCTATTACTGCGAAAGAAAGTAGACCCCCGACGCTCATCATTGCTACGTTGTCTTTTGTCGTAATCAAAATTCACTCAATCTCATTTAATACTATCCAGATTTTGTTCATATCCTTACTTAATTTGCATATTGTTGCAAAATTATCAAAATCATCTGTGACACCTTTCAAAATGATAGAAATAAGCATGGGCTCATTGACTTTTTCATCAACTTCTCTTAAATTACATTGCAACTCTTCAGCCCGTGTGATATATTCAATGACACTTTCATTTAGTATCATTTTCAAATTAGTAAACTTTTCAATCAATTGCTGTAGACGAGGCCGTTCACAACTTTTATATCTATCACACATTACGGCCCAAGCCATTGGACCTTCCTCTTTGTAAGGTCCCAAAAACATTGCAGAACATCTGTGAAGTGATTGTATGATTTCATACCAAAGACGCATCTTTAACTCATCAAAATTTTGCTGTTTATTTCTAAGTCTAGCTTCCGCGGAAGCATTAGGTTTCAAATTTTTCTCAAAATCAGTTTCATCACATTGCTCTTTCAAAATTCTCAAAATTTTCATGTTAAACATCTTTGCTTCAAATTGATCCTGAAAATAAGCAAAGTCATCTTTTTTCCAGAGAAATAAAAACCTTTACTCCTACACGACTGATCACACAATTTTATGTATCGCACAGTGTAAAGAAACTTCCAATGTTATGTTAATGTTTCAAATGACAAAATTGCAATCGTTAGAATATGTTCCGAAAAACAATTTTTTTGAACGTTATACATCGGATTCAGAAATAAGAAAATTTGAAATTGGTGGAGTGAATGGTCTTTTCTATTGTTAAAAATCCCCTTAATTTGTGTGGGTTTTAGCCGGAGAAGGCAAACACTACTTTCATCACAAATTAATTTGCTATGCATCAAAAGAACTGTTAGATTACTGCAAAATCTGTCAATATTCAACAAAAACTTGCTGCATGAATACTCCAAGAATTGATTATATCCGATATGAGTAGTTGGTAATATTATTCTGACAATTGTTTGTTTATAATAAAAAAATGTCAATATCAAAAAAAATCTTCATATCCCCAACTTCAACTTGCAATATATTCTGTGAATACAACACATTTTGTGTATATGCTGTCAACCTGATATCAGATTTGCATTGTTGATGGTAGAATATCTTCTTGTTTTTATGTTTCTAAATATTGTCTGTTAAAAAAATTTTGTCAGTCACAAAAAATAGTTTGACATATATCAACCAATGAATATCTTCGATATCTTCGATACCTTCAATTTGCAGTTTCAAGTTCGACTTTCAATACTTTGAATACTGCAAAATACAATATTGGCAGCATATCTTCGCGTAAAAGTTGGTAGAATTTCTGACAAAAAAATTTGCTGCTTTTCAGATTCAAAAAATCGAGCAGGCAAAAGATCAAAAATGCGCGTTACTTCTTTCCTTTTTGATGATTAATCGTAGGGATTTTAATTTCCTGGGCCCAAAACCTATCAAGGTTATGCGGCGGTAGGGCCCAGAAATCTTATGTGCGTGCATAACATTTCAATCAAAATTATACTAATTAGGTATGGTATATTATCAAGATATAATTTAGGCAATCAAAAAATTCAGAAGCTCATGTGTTTTTTGTAAGCCACTGATTTCTTTTTGTCTTGAAACTGGTTGACTATTCGCGGAGTATTATTGAAACTGTGTGAACTTGTATCCAAAACAAAAGGATATATTTTTCTGTTTGACTTCTGACATTCGAATAAAAATAGGCTAAAATTTCTCAGTTCTTGTGCAATTCACTCAATCATGTCAACTTACAAATTGGTCAGTAAGGACATCTTATTTGTGTTTTTGTAGGCGAACTTCGGACAAGTAATTGGAGGAATCTCAAAAGTGCAGACAAGCGCGGTAATGGGATCGCTAAGATGAAGAAAGCTAGCTCAGAGGACTAGTATCAAATACTGCAGCTCGATTAGCGAGGAATTTTTGATGGGAGGACTATTAAAGACTTTTTTCTCGGTTGATGTCTCAAGTTGTTTTTTGAAAACATTGCAACAGCCTTATCAGAAATGCCTCCAAAAAATTTTCACCATTGCACTAATTTTATTGTTAAAAAAATTTTTTAACACACGTTCCAGTTGTTACGAGTTTGCTTTTGTCATAAAGTAAACGGCTTGTCACGTCAACTTGTCTTCAGAAAAAAAATTGTTCACTTTGCTTCATCTATGGGACAGATTTTGGTTTGATAGTATGTTCATGTGCGTCTCGATTACTCCTTTCTAAAGGATTCCTGACCTGTGTATTGAGCCCTGCCCCTTGTGTAGCTTCAAAGCAGTCTGATTCAAAATCGAGGACGAAAAAAATCTAGTTCTGATCATTCGAGCCATTAAGAACCGTTTATCAAACTTAGTTCTAATTCTGAACAGATTATCCAAAGAATAGATACCTAAAAAAATTTAAAAACTTGCTTTCCACAGTTCCTTCATTAATTTAAATGATTGCTTCTTAGGCAGTTCAATTTTTATGAAACAGCCTTATTTTACTACTGATATTCAAGGACTTTTGTGAAAAATGTCTTCATAGAATGGCATTTTTATTTTTGTAGTATTATGTTCAAATTGTTCCTCTACCGCAGGTGTGTCATTATCGTCCGAAACATATACATAATATGCATTCCAACAGGAATTGTAAAAGAGAGTGACATGCACTGACACTGTGTACGCAGCTGCCCCCAATGCAGATGCGACTTCGATGACATTTTGCAAGAAGAGAAGGTAGAAATCAACTCCACGCAGCTCTTTTCGTCTTCGGAAGCAGTCCAAACAGTAAATGTTAACAAGTATAATTATAAAACACAGGAGTACCTGAAAAAATTAAAATTAATATAAAGGAAGATTTTTTCGGGATTATCCTAATTGAATTGTTTACATAACAAAAGACTATGAACGACCAATAATTTGTTGTAAATTTTAATCAGCTATGTCGATAAAGCTCTCTGAATTCAGGTTATATCATTAGGTGCCCCGCGTTCTTTGAATTGTTTTTATTGCTAAATTTACTGAAATTACCATGCTGCATTCGGTATCTGATGTTCAATTTGAACTTGAGTCCTCTTTCTGGAAATGAGTTTCTTTATTCACGCATAGCTGGCAATAACCCTTTGAAAGTAAGGTAGCTCGAGTAAGAGTTTGAGCTTCACTTTTTCTGTTGTTTTCACAAAAAGCTGCACTCAAATTAAAAGTTTTTAAGTTCGCTGACTAGCGTCAACGAATCGATAGGAATATTATTGATGTAGCATTGACTATTGCTTTTGATGCCACTATCTCTTTTGTTTGTTTTGTAAGCTCAGATCCAACATCGGCGGGTTTGTTTTCAATCGTTAAAAAATATTTTCTGCTTTGTGGTACAGGAGCGAGCATCACCAATGGTGTCTTGTAAACTGACGTCTTTGTTTGTTGCATCTTTCAGTTTTGTCGATGATTGATTCAATAAGTCAGACATATTGATGGTCTCCATAACTCAATTCTCATTGCAATATCCTCGTCATTACTATCTTTGACCAAAAACATGAGAATGTTTGTTTTGCGATTGCTATAGGTCATCATTTTTTGCCAATCATTCAAACTGAACAAATCTCTCCACAAAATTTTCTCTGTATCAGATTTGCATACGACTGAGATTGAGGAGAGAGCTATCAATGGTCGACAAATTGTCCTGTTTATGGTAGATAGCATTCTTTCTTGTTGCCAACCAAGAAAGATTTGGAGTCAACGCTTCTAGCTAATC